>NC_048568.1:44433054-44678054 GCF_013265735.2 Oncorhynchus mykiss | reverse complement strand
AATGGACCCCAGATGGGAGCATAACAATGGACCCCAGATAGTAGAATAACAATGGACCCCAGATGGTAGAATAACAATGGACCCCAGATGGGGGATAACAATGGACCCCAGATGGGGGATAACAATGGGCCCCAGATGGTGGAATAACAATGGACCCCAGATGGTGGAATAACAATGGACCCCATATGGTAGAATAACAATGGACCCCATATGGTAGAATAACAATGGACCCCAGACAGGCGCATAACAATGGACCCCAGATGGGAGCATAACAATGGACCCCAGATGGTGGGATAACAATGGACCCCAGATGGTGGGATAACAATGGACCCCAGATGGTGGGATAACAATGGACCCCAGATGGTAGAATAACAATGGACCCCAGACAGGCGCATAACAATGGACCCCAGATGGGGAATAACAATGGACCCCAGATGGGGAATAACAATGGACCCCAGATGGGGAATAACAATGGACCCCAGATGGTGGGATAACAATGGACACCAGATGGTAGAATAACAATGGACCCCCTACAGGCGCATAACAATGGACCCCAGATGGGACATAACAATGGACCCCAGATGGGGGCATAACAATGGACCCCAGATGGGAGCATACCAATGGACCCCAGATGGGAGCATAACAATGGACCTCAGATGGTAGAATATCAATGGACCCCAGATTCGAGCATAACAATGGACCCCAGATGGGAGCATAACAATGGACCCCAGATGGGAGCATAACAATGGACCCCAGATGGGGGCATAACAATGGACCCCAGATGGGAGCATAACAATGGACTCCAGATGGTGGAATAACAATGGACCCCAGATGGGAGCATAACAATGGACCCCAGATGGTGGAATAACAATGGACCCCAGATGATAGAATAACAATGGACCCCAGATGGTGGAATAACAATGGACCCCAGATGGTAGAATAACACTGGACCCCAGATGGTAGAATAACAATGGACCCCAGATAGTAGAATAACAATTGACCCCAGATGTTAGAATAACAATGGACCCCAGATGGGAGCATAACAATGGACCCCAGATGGGAGCATAACAATGGACTCCAGATGGTGGAATAACAATGGACCCCAGATGGGACCTTAACAATGGACCCCAGATGGGAGCATAACAATGGACTCCAGATGGTGGAATAACAATGGACCCCAGATGGGACCTTAACAATGGACCCCAGATGGTAGAATAACAATGGACCCCAGATGGGCACATAACAATGGACCCCAGATGGTAGAATAACAATGGATTCTTCTGAAATTAACTCAAGTCTTTATAAAACATTTTTATCCCAAACTGTATCAAACCCGAAAAACAAAAGTTCAAAGAAAGATAGACAATTTCCTTAATAAGGCCAATTAGAAGTGAATCAGAGGAACGATTCCCGAGGTGAGCTGGTGATCTGCAAAATGTGAAATCTACTGGTAATGATGGATTCCCAGAGGACTTTTCTACACACTTCCAAATGACTAAATCCTATGTTACCTACCCTCACAGCAGCTCTAGAGAAATATGAACTTCCCCATTCAGTAAGTCTGACTACAATCTCACCCTACTTAAAATATAAGGGATTTAATGTCATGCGGATTCTGTGTAATCCAAACGTTGACTCAATCAGAGCCTACAGGTTTCATATGGAATAGTGTGTCTTCAGGCCACCTCCACTTATCATCATACCAGGAAATGGAACGTTCCAGAAGGGACAGTATCAATAGAATAGGAATGGGCATATTTGGTGGCTGTTTAATTATTATTTAATTTTTTAAAGTTTAGTTTTGGTCCAGTATTTATTTCCTGGATTGAGCTATTTTATAAATCCCCTAAAGCAGCTAAATGAACAAATGGACAGATCTCTGTAATATTTCAGTTATCAAGAAGGAACCAGACAGGGATTACCTTTGTCTATTTTTCTTTAGCATCAATAAATACAACTCGTGGTTTTCTCCAGGGGCATAGCGATTGGTGGAGATCAACATGTGATGTCGATCTCCAGGGGCATAGAGATTGGTGGAGATCAACATGTGATGTCATCTCCAGGGGCATAGCGCTTGGTGGAGATCAACATGTGATGTCATCTTCAGGGGCATAGAGATTGGTGGAGATCAACATGTGATGTCATCTCCAGGGGCATAGAGATTGGTGGAGATCAACATGTGATGTCATCTCCAGGGGCATAGCGCTTGGTGGAGATCAACATGTGATGTCATCTCCAGGGGCATAGCGCTTGGTGGAGATCAACATGTGATGTCATCTCCAGGGGCATAGCGCTTGGTGGAGATCAACATGTGATGTCATCTCCAGGGGCATAGCGCTTGGTGGAGATCAACATGTGATGTCATCTCCAGGGGCATAGAGATTGGTGGAGATCAACATGTGATGTCATCTTCAGGGGCATAGAGATTGGTGGAGATCAACATGTGATGTCATCTCCAGGGGCATAGAGATTGGTGGAGATCAACATGTGATGTCATCTCCAGGGGCATAGAGATTGGTGGAGATCAACATGTGATGTCATCTCCAGAGGCATAGAGATTGGTGGAGATCAACATGTGATGTCATCTCCAGGGGCATAGAGATTGGTGGAGATCAACATGTGATGTCATTGTATGCAGATGACATTTCACTGTATTTATCTGAACCAGAACATTCTCTGTCGTTTCTTTTGCAACTGTTGGACACATGGCACTTTACTAGGATTAAAATAATGCCCATTTCTAATTATGACTTCTCAAGCTTGGAAAGTAGATTTCAGTGGAAATGGCACACATGATGACACACATGAAGACACACATGAAATCCCCTGGGCGCACCGACAGCATGGAGGAGGCATATAAAATCAACTACTCTCCGTTAATAGATAAGATTGATTCTGATGTTCAGACATAGAGAACTCTCCCCATTTCTACATTAGAGAACTCTCCCTATTTCTATGTTAGATAGAGAACTCTCCCCATTTCTACATTAGAGAACTCTCCCCATGTTTGAGAACTCTCCCCATTTCCATGTTAGATAGAGAACTCTCCCCATTTCTATGTTACATAGAAAACTCTCCCCATTTCTACGTTCAAGAACTCAACCTATTTCTATGTTAGATAGAGAACACTCCCTATTTCTGTTAGAGAACTCTCCCTATTTCTATGTTAGATAGAAAACTCTCCCCATTTCTGTTAGAGAACTCTCCCTATTTCTATGTTAGATAGAGAACTCCCCCTATTTATATGTTAGAGAACTCTCCCTATTTCTATGTTAGATAGAGAACTCCCCCTATTTCTATGTTAGAGAACTCTCCCTATTTCTATGTTAGATAGAGAACTCCCCCTATTTCTATGTTAGAGAACTCTCCCTATTTCTACATTAGATAACTCTCCCTATTTCTATGTTAGAGAACTCTCCCTATTTCTATGTTAGATAGAGAACTCCCCCTATTTCTATGTTAGAGAACTCTCCCCATTTCTATGTTAGAGAACGCTCCCTATTTCTATGTTAGATAGATAACTCCCCCTATTTCTATGTTAGAGAACTCTCCCTATTTCTATGTTAGAAAACTCTCCCTATTTCTATGTTAGATAGAGAACTCCCCCTATTTCTATGTTAGAGAACTCTCCCTATTTCTATGTTAGAGAACTCTCCCTATTTCTATGTTAGATAGAGAACTCCCCCTATTTCTATGTTAGAGAACTCTCCCCATTTCTATGTTAGAGAACGCTCCCTATTTCTATGTTAGATAGAGAACTCTCCCTATTTCTATGTTAGAAAACTCTCCCTATTTCTATGTCAGAAAACTCTCCCTATTTCTACGTTAGAGAACTCTCCCTATTTCTACGTTAGAGAACTCCCTATTTCTACGTTAGAGAACTCTCCCTATTTCTACGTTAGAGAACTCTCCCTATTTCTACGTTAGAGAACTCTCCCTATTTCTACGTTAGAAAACTCTCCCTATTTCTACGTTAGAGAACTCCCTATTTCTACGTTAGAGAACTCTCCCTATTTCTACGTTAGATAACTCTCCCTATTTCTATGTTAGATAGAGAACTCTCCCTATTTCTATGTTAGATAGAGAACTCTCCCCATTCTACATGAGAGAACTCCCTATTTCTACGTTAGATAACTCTCCCTATTTCTATGTTAGATAGAGAACTCCCCCTATTTCTATGTTAGAGAACTCTCCCTATTTCTATGTTAGAAAACTATCCCTATTTCTATGTTAGATAGAGAACTCCCCCTATTTCTATGTTAGAGAACTCTCCCCATTTCTATGTTAGAGAACTCTCCCTATTTCTATGTTAGAAAACTATCCCTATTTATATGTTAGATAGAGAACTCCCCCTATTTCTATGTTAGAGAACTCTCCCCATTTCTATGTTAGAAAACTCTCCCTATTTCTATGTTAGAAAACTCTCCCTATTTCTATGTTAGATAGAGAACTCCCCCTATTTCTATGTTAGAGAACTCTCCCCATTTCTACGTTAGAGAACTCTCCCCATTTCTATGTTAGAAAACTCTCCCTATTTCTATGTTAGAGAACTCTCCCTATTTCTATGTTAGAGAACTCTCCCTATTTCTATGTTAGAAAACTCTCCCTATATTCAGAGAACTCTCCCTATTTCTGTTAGAGAACTCTCCCTATTTCTACGTTAGAGAACTCTCCCTATTTCTACGTTAGAGAACTCTCCCTATTTCTACGTTAGAGAACTCTCCCTATTTCTACGTTAGAGAACTCTCCCTATTTCTACGTTAGAGAACTCTCCCTATTTCTACGTTAGAGAACTCTCCCTATTTCTACGTTAGAGAACTCTCCCTATTTCTACGTTAGAGAACTCTCCCTATTTCTACGTTAGAGAACTCTCCCTATTTCTACGTTAGAGAACTCTCCCTATTTCTACGTTAGAGAACTCTCCCTATTTCTACGTTAGAAAACTCTCCCTATTTCTATGTTAGAGAACTCTCCCTATTTCTACATTAGATAACTCTCCCTATTTCTATGTTAGATAGAGAACTCTCCCTATTTCTATGTTAGATAGAGAACTCTCCCCATTTCTACATTAGAGAACTCTCCCTATTTCTACGTTAGATAACTCTCCCTATTTCTATGTTAGATAGAGAACTCTCCCTATTTCTATGTTAGATAGAGAACTCTCCCCATTTCTACATTAAAGAACTCTCCCTATTTCTATGTTAGATATAGAACTCTCCCTATTTCTATGTTAGATAGAAAACTCTCCCCATTTCTACGTTAGAGAACTCTCCCTATTTCTACGTTAGAGAACTCTCCCTATTTCTACGTTAGATAGAAAACTCTCCCCATTTCTACGTTAGAGAACTCTCCCTATTTCTACGTTAGAGAACTCTCCCTATTTCTACGTTAGAGAACTCTCCCTATTTCTACGTTAGAGAACTCTCCCTATTTCTACGTTAGAGAACTCTCCCTATTTCTACGTTAGAGAACTCTCCCTATTTCTACGTTAGAGAACTCTCCCTATTTCTACGTTAGAGAACTCTCCCTATTTCTATGTTAGAGAACTCTCCCTATTTCTACGTTAGAGAACTCTCCCTATTTCTACGTTAGAGAACTCCCTATTTCTACGTTAGAGAACTCTCCCTATTTCTACGTTAGAGAACTCTCCCTATTTCTACGTTAGAGAACTCTCCCTATTTCTACGTTAGAGAACTCTCCCTATTTCTATGTTAGAGAACTCTCCCTATTTCTATGTTAGAGAACTCTCCCTATTTCTATGTTAGAGAACTCTCCCTATTTCTACGTTAGATAACTCTCCCTATTTCTATGTTAGATAGAGAACTCTACCTATTTCTACGTTAGATAACTCTCCCTATTTCTATGTTAGATAGAGAACTCTCCCTATTTCTATGTTAGATAGAGAACTCTCCCCATTTCTACATTAGAGAACTCTCCCCATTTCTATGTTAGATAACTCTCCCTATTTCTATGTTAGATATAGAACTCTCCCTATTTCTATGTTAGATAGAAAACTCTCCCCATTTCTACGTTAGAGAACTCTCCCTATTTCTATGTTAGATATAGAACTCTCCCTATTTCTATGTTAGATAGAAAACTCTCCCTATTTCTACGTTAGAGAACTCTCCCTATTTCTACGTTAGAGAACTCTCCCTATTTCTACGTTAGAGAACTCTCCCTATTTCTACGTTAGAGAACTCTCCCTATTTCTACGTTAGAGAACTCTCCCTATTTCTACGTTAGAGAACTCTCCCTATTTCTACGTTAGAGAACTCCCTATTTCTACGTTAGAGAACTCTCCCTATTTCTACGTTAGAGAACTCTCCCTATTTCTATGTTAGAGAACTCTCCCTATTTCTACGTTAGAGAACTCTCCCTATTTCTACGTTAGAGAACTCTCCCTATTTCTACGTTAGAGAACTCTCCCTATTTCTACGTTAGAGAACTCTCCCTATTTCTACGTTAGAGAACTCTCCCTATTTCTACGTTAGAGAACTCTCCCTATTTCTACGTTAGAGAACTCTCCCTATTACTCTGTTAGAGAACTCTCCCCATTTCTACGTTAGAGAACTCTCCCTATTTCTACGTTAGAGAACTCTCCCTATTTCTACGTTAGAGAACTCTCCCTATTTCTACGTTAGAGAACTCTCCCTATTACTCTGTTAGAGAACTCTCCCTATTTCTACGTTAGAGAACTCTCCCTATTTCTACGTTAGAGAACTCTCCCTATTTCTACGTTAGAGAACTCTCCCTATTTCTACGTTAGAGAACTCTCCCTATTTCTACGTTAGAGAACTCTCCCCATTTCTACGTTAGAGAACTCTATTACTCTGTAATACAAATCTAAATGGATATTATACCAAGGTTGCCGTATTCATTCCAGCCGTACCAGTTTCAACTCCACCCAACTTATTTTAATAAAAGTCCTACTCCCCAACTTCATTTGTAATTGTAAAGACTGAGTCAAATGTAATGTTGTACACCTCCCTTTATTTAGCAGGAGATGTTTGTCTACCACTTGTGAAGATGTATTACTGGACTTGGCTTCACTTAAACAACAGACAGAAGACTATTACTGGACTTGGCTTCACTTAAACAACAACAGACAGAAGACTATTACTGGACTTGGCTTCACTTAAACAACAGACAGAAGACTATTACTGGACTTGGCTTCACTTAAACAACAGACAGAAGACTATTACTGGACTTGGCTTCACTTAAACAACAGACAGAAGACTATTACTGGACTTGGCTTCACTTAAACAACAGACAGAAGACTATTACTGGACTTGGCTTCACTTAAACAACAGACAGAAGACTATTACTGGACTTGGCTTCACTTAAACAACAGACAGAAGACTATTACTGTACTTGGCTTCACTTAAACAACAGACAGAAGACTATTACTGGACTTGGCTTCACTTAAACAACAGACAGAAGACTATTACTGGACTTGGCTTCACTTAAACAACAGACAGAAGACTATTACTGTACTTGGAGCAGTATTAAACTTATAAATGTACTACGGTATGATTTAAAATATATTCACTACTGGGGTTAAAAGAAGAAGAAGAAAACAGACCAATCCAATGATTGTAAATTTACATATATTCATATATTCATGAAATGGAAGAAAGCCATATCGCTAGGCAACCCCGCGTTACCTCCAGCATTTAATAACAATACCTTCAAGCCCTGGTTCCGAAACGGCATCATGAATGTCGGGCATATGTATTAGAATGACTCTCTCCAGTCATTCAATCAATAACAAGACAAATGTGGGTTTATCCAATACCATTTTCTTCAAATTATTACAACACAGAAATCTTATTAAATCACTTCAAAAGAATGAGGACGAACCTAAAAGCCTCTAGCATAGAAAAAAAAATACAAAAATAATGATGCTGATTGCCAGGTTATATTAAAGTTATATTGATTTAAAACTCTACCTGATGGTTCAGAACCTAGAAGGAAAAAAAAATGGGAAACAGAACTAAAAGAAATAGAAACTGTTGAGAAGTATTTTTTTTGGTTAGAGATACGTGAACACGTTCAAACCTGCTCCTATAACCTATGACATAAACTACTGCAATTCAAGATAATCCACGGGATTTACTCCACTCCTGGCAGAATGCAGGTCCCCAGGAAATGTCTCTGTTAGGATTCCTTGGTACTTTGTGCATCTCCTAACACACAATGAGACCGACCGGCTCAAATCGGTCTTATGTAGTAAAATTAGAAAGGGAGTTTTTTTTACATTGGAAACTCTGAGTTACAAAATGGTATATCATATACTACATTTGAGGAACAATGGGAAAGTAATTCTGCTTTGAAAGTTGATAAACTTGTAAACTCACTTTTGAGAAAAATGGCCTTTGAATGTTTTGGTATGTAGTGAAGAACTCTTCTTTGAATGTTTTGGTATGTAGTGAAGAACTCTTCTTTGAATGTTTTGGTATCTAGTGAAGAACTCTTCTTTGAATGTTTTGGTATCTAGTGAAGAGCTCTTCTTTGAATGTTTTGGTATGTAGTGAAGAGCTCTTCTTTGAATGTTTTGGTATGTAGTGAAGAACTCTTCTTTGAATGTTTTGGTATGTAGTGAAGAGCTCTTCTTTGAATGTTTTGGTATGTAGTGAAGAACTCTTCTTTGAATGTTTTGGTATGTAGTGAAGAGCTCTTCTTTGAATGTTTTGGTATCTAGTGAAGAGCTCTTCTTTGAATGTTTTGGTATGTAGTGAAGAGCTCTTCTTTGAATGTTTTGGTATCTAGTGAAGAGCTCTTCTTTAGCCCCACCCATTCAGCATCGTTCACACCCTCTGAAGCTTTAGCCCCACCCATTCAGCATCGTTCACACCCTCTGAAGCTTTAACCCCACCCATTCAGCATCGTTCACACCCTCTGAAGCTTTAGCCCCACCCATTCAGCATAGTTCACACCCTCTGAAGCTTTAGCCCCACCCATTCAGCATAGTTCACACCCTCTGAAGCTTTAGCCCCACCCAAGCGTTCTGGGTGTTCTGTACTAACAGCTGTCAAGCACCCAAGCTAACAGGCTAGCAGCTACTTCCAGACGTAATGAGAGAACAGCTCACTGAACATTACTTTCAGAGCGCACACTGGACGAGGAGTAGGGTTGATCCGAGCGTTCTGACCTCACGACGACAGTCAAGCACCCAAGCTGCTTCCAGACACCAATGAGACAACACCTCTCTTTCCCTAGCAGAGTTTCATGTTAACCAGAGCGTTGGTGACGAACTGTGCTGCTGGCAACAATTTAATTACGCTTTGTTGCCGACGTTTACTGACACCGGCCATATTCACTAATACCATCTATGATGGTCTGATACAGTGAAAGAGCATCACTAATACCATCTATGATGGTTTAACAGTGAAACAGCATCACTAATACCATCTATGATGGTCTGATACAGAGAAACAGCATCACTAATACCATCTATGATGGTCTGATACAGAGAAACAGCATCACTAATACCATCTATGATGGTCTGATACAGAGAAACAGCATCACTAATACCATCTATGATGGTCTGATACAGAGAAACAGCATCACTAATACCATCTATGATGGTTTAACAGTGAAAAAGCATCACTAATACCATCTATGATGGTTTAACAGAGAAACAGCATCACTAATACCATCTATGATGGTCTGATACAGAGAAACAGCATCACTAATACCATCTATGATGGTCTGATACAGAGAAACAGCATCACTAATACCATCTATGATGGTCTGATACAGAGAAACAGCATCACTAATACCATCTATGATGGTCTGATACAGAGAAACAGCATCACTAATACCATCTATGATGGTTTAACAGTGAAACAGCATCACTAATACCATCTATGATGGTCTGATACAGTGAAACAGCATCACTAATACCATCTATGATGGTCTGATACAGTGAAACAGCATCACTAATACCATCTATGATGGTTTAACAGTGAAACAGCATCACTAATACCATCTATGATGGTCTGATACAGTGAAACAGCATCACTAATACCATCTATGATGGTTTAACAGTGAAACAGCATCACTAATACCATCTATGATGGTCTGATACAGTGAAACAGCATCACTAATACCATCTATGATGGTCTGATACAGAGAAACAGCATCACTAATACCATCTATGATGGTCTGATACAGTGAAAGAGCATCACTAATACCATCTATGATGGTTTAACAGTGAAACAGCATCACTAATACCATCTATGATGGTCTGATACAGTGAAAGAGCATCACTAATACCATCTATGATGGTCTGATACAGAGAAACAGCATCACTAATACCATCTATGATGGTTTAACAGTGAAACAGCATCACTAATACCATCTATGATGGTCTGATACAGTGAAAGAGCATCACTAATACCATCTATGATGGTTTAACAGTGAAACAGCATCACTAATACCATCTATGATGGTTTAACAGTGAAACAGCATCACTAATACATTCTATGATGGTTTAACAGTGAAACAGCAGCACTAATACCATCTATGATGGTCTGATACAGTGAAAGAGCATCACTAATACCATCTATGATGGTCTGATACAGTGAAAGAGCATCACTAATACCATCTATGATGGTTTAACAGTGAAACAGCATCACTAATACCATCTATGATGGTCTGATACAGTGAAAGAGCATCACTAATACCATCTATGATGGTTTAACAGTGAAACAGCATCACTAATACCATCTATGATGGTTTAACAGTGAAACAGCATCACTAATACATTCTATGATGGTTTAACAGTGAAACAGCATCACTAATACATTCTATGATGGTTTAACAGTGAAACAGCAGCACTAATACCATCTATGATGGTCTGATACAGTGAAAGAGCATCACTAATACCATCTATGATGGTCTGATACAGTGAAAGAGCATCACTAATACCATCTATGATGGTTTAACAGTGAAACAGCATCACTAATACCATCTATGATGGTCTGATACAGAGAAACAGCATCACTAATACCATCTATGATGGTCTGATACAGAGAAACAGCATCACTAATACCATCTATGATGGTCTGATACAGAGAAACAGCATCACTAATACCATCTATGATGGTTTAACAGTGAAACAGCATCACTAATACCATCTATGATGGTTTAACAGTGAAACAGCATCACTAATACCATCTATGATGGTTTAACAGTGAAACAGCATCACTAATACCATCTATGATGGTCTGATACAGTGAAACAGCATCACTAATACCATCTATGATGGTCTGATACAGTGAAACAGCATCACTAATACCATCTATGATGGTTTAACAGTGAAACAGCATCACTAATACCATCTATGATGGTTTAACAGTGAAACAGCATCACTAATACATTCTATGATGGTTTAACAGTGAAACAGCAGCAGGGTAATGACTTTACGTTCTGCTCACTACTTTATAAAACACATTTGTTGAAGAGAAGTTACAAAATGCTCACTGATTATAATGAGGTTTATGGTATTTTAGGCCCTTCGCACCCTGAGAGAGATGAGGACAGACTCTCCTCTCCCTCAGACAGACAGGACACTGAGAGAGATGAGGACAGACTCTCCTCTCCCTCAGACAGACAGGACCCTGAGAGAGATGAGGACAGACTCTCCTCTCCCTCAGACAGACAGGACCCTGAGAGAGATGAGGACACTCTCCTCTCCCTCAGACAGACAGGACACTGAGAGAGATGAGGACAGACTCTCCTCTCCCTCAGACAGACAGGACCCTGAGAGAGATGAGGACAGACTCTCCTCTCCCTCAGACAGACAGGACACTGAGAGAGATGAGGACAGACTCTCCTCTCCCTCAGGCAGACAGGATCCTGAGAGAGATGAGGACAGACTCTCCTCTCCCTCAGACAGACAGGACCCTGAGAGAGATGAGGACAGACTCTCCTCTCCCTCAGACAGACAGGACCCTGAGAGAGATGAGGACAGACTCTCCTCTCCCTCGGACAGACAGGACCCTGAGAGAGATGAGGACAGACTCTCCTCTCCCTCAGACAGACAGGACCCTGAGAGAGATGAGGACAGACATTTAATTTCCCCCCTGTTTATGACTGATCATTCTCAATGAAGTCACAAAATCTCACTGCCCCTCCCTCCTCCACTGCCCCTCCCTCCCCCACTGCCCCTCCCTCCCCCACTGCCCCTCCCTCCCCCACTACGCCACTGCCCCTCCCTCCCCCACTGTCCCTCCCTCCCCCACTACCCCACTGTCCCTCCCTCCCCCACTGTCCCTCCCTCCCCCACTACCCCTCTCCCTCCCCCACTGTCCCTCCCTCCCCCACTACCCCACTGTCCCTCCCTCCCCCACTACCCCGTTGGCCCTCTCCCTCCCCCACTGTCCCTCCCTCCCCCACTACCCCACTGCCCCTCCCTCCCCCACTGTCCCTCCCTCCCCCACTACCCCACTGCCCATCTCCCTCCCCCACTGCCCATCTCCCTCCCCCACTGCCCATCTCCCTCCCCCACTGCCCCTCTCCCTCCCCCACTGTCTCTCCCTCCCCCACTGCCCCTCCCTCCCCCACTGCCCCTCTCCCTCCCCCACTACCCCACTGTCCCTCCCTCCCCCACTGCCCCTCTCCCTCCCCGACTGCCCCTCTCCCTCCCCGACTGCCCCTCTCCCTCCCCCACTGCCCCTCCCTCCCCCACTGCCCCTCTCCTTCCCCCACTGCCCCTCTCCCTCCCCCACTGCCCCTCCTTCCCCCACTGCCCCTCCCTCCCCCACTGCCGGATTCAAGATTTGAATTAGACTCATTAATACTCAACATCTGGGGTCTGTGTGTGTGTGCGGGAGAGTTGTGTGGTGCGTTCGTACATGCGTGCTTCTGTGTGTGTGTGGTTTATGGTATTTTAGTGTGTGTGTGTGTGTGTGGTTTATGGTATTTTAGTGTGTGTGTGTGTGTTTGTGTGGTTTATGGTATTTTAGTGTGTGTGTGTGTGTGTGTGTGTGTGTGTGTGGCATGCCCAGCCGGAGCGACAATGGCAGAGCTGTACTGATTAGTTCGGGGACTGGGGGGCAGAGGGGGAAAACTCCAAAACTCGTCTTTCCTCTCCCTCCCTCGTCATCTGTCTCTCCCTATAACCATCCTCATTTCCCGCTCACCCCCCCCCCCCCCCCCCCCCCCAAGAAGAGGGGCATCAGAAGGATGCCTTTCTCTCACTGCCTCTCAATTCCCAACTCCCCCTCTCCCCCAGCTCTGTCCCCATGCTCCTGCCTCCCCGGCAATAATTACAACAGGAAGCTCATAAGGGAATGGGACAACGCTCTACATTTCTGTAGGAAGATGGAACAAACACCCAGGAAAAAGAGACTCCCCATGTCAGACTGCAGGAGGAAAACACCCAGGGAAAAAGAGACTCCCCATGTCAGACTGCAGGAGGAAAACACCCAGGGAAAAAGAGACTCCCCATGTCAGTCAGACTGCAGGAGGAAAACACCCAGGGAAAAGAGACTCCCCATGTCAGACTGCAGGAGGAAAACACCCAGGGAAAAAGAGACTCCCCATGTCAGACTGCAGGAGGAAAACACCCAGGGAAAAAGAGACTCCCCATGTCAGTCAGACTGCAGGAGGAAAACACCCAGGGAAAAAGAGACTCCCCATGTCAGTCAGACAGCAGGAGGAAAACACCCAGGGAAAAAGAGACTCCCCATGTCAGTCAGACAGCAGGAGGAAAACACCCAGGGAAAAGAGACTCCCCATGTCAGTCAGACAGCAGGAGGAAAACACCCAGGGAAAAAGAGACTCCCCATGTCAGTCAGACAGCAGGAGGAAAACACCCAGGGAAAAAGAGACTCCCCATGTCAGACTGCAGGAGGAAAACACCCAGGAAAAAGAGACTCCCCATGTCAGTCAGACTGCAGGAGGAAAACACACAGGGAAAAAGAGACTCCCCATGTCAGTCAGACTGCAGGAGGAAAACACCCAGGGAAAAAGAGACTCCCCATGTCAGACTGCAGGAAGAAAACACCCAGGGAAAGAGAGACTCCCCATGTCAGTCAGACTGCAGGAGGAAAACACCCAGGGAAAAAGAGACTCCCCATGTCAGACTGCAGGAGGAAAACACCCAGGGAAAAGAGACTCCCCATGTCAGTCAGACAGCAGGAGGAAAACACCCAGGGAAAAAGAGACTCCCCATGTCAGTCAGACTGCAGGAGGAAAACACCCAGGGAAAAAGAGACTCCCCATGTCAGTCAGACATGTAGTGGGAAAGCAGTCTATTACAGTGCTTCACATGAGAGCGGTTCACACTCAGTACTGTTTTCACAAACATTCATGAAGACATTTTGTAGATCTAGGTCTGACTGTCTGTGCTCTTTACAGTGGGCCTAACGTCAGGAGGCTGTTGGTCGACAGAGATTGTTTGGTTGCTAGGCTGTTGGTCGACAGAGATTGTTTGGTTGCTAGGCTGTTGGTCGACAGAGATTGTTTGGTTGCTAGGCTGTTGGTCGACAGAGATTGTTTGGTTGCTAGGCTGTTGGTCGACAGAGATTGTTTGGTTGCTAGGCTGTTGGTCGACAGAGATTGTTTGGTTGCTAGGCTGTTGGTCGACAGAGATTGTTTGGTTGCTAGGCTGTTGGTCGACAGAGATTGTTTGGTTGCTAGGCTGTTGGTCGACAGAGATTGTTTGGTTGCTAGGCTGTTGGTCGACAGAGATTGTTTGGTTGCTAGGCTTTTGGTCGACAGAGATTGTTTGGTTGCTAGGCTGTTGGTCGACAGAGATTGTTTGGTTGCTAGGCTGTTGGTCGACAGAGATTGTTTGGTTGCTAGGCTGTTGGTCGACAGGTTGCTAGGCTACGCTCTGTCTCAGTGGACTCATCCACTAAGCAGGTCCATATCGCATGATTTGACCACACAGAATCATTAGCTTCCCCTAGCCTTTAAAAATAAAGCTGTGTATTGTTTTGGAAAGGCAGCAACACGAGATGATTGTTGATTTGGGACTGTCTGTGAAATGTAGAGAGGTCCAGGTTGCCCACAGGACTGTCTGTGAAATGTAGAGAGGTCCAGGTTGCCCACAGGACTGTCTGTGAAATGTAGAGAGGTCCAGGTTGCCCACAGGACTGTCTGTGAAATGTAGAGAGGTCCAGGTTGCCCACAGGACTGTCTGTGAAATGTAGAGAGGTCCAGGTTGCCCACAGGACTGTCTGTGAAACGTAGAGAGGTCCAGGTTGCCCACAGGACTGTCTGTGAAACGTAGAGAGGTGTCCAGCCAGGCCTGTGGGCAACCTGGACCTGTGGGCAACCTGGACCTGTGGGCAACCTGGACCTGTGGGCAACCTGGACCTGTCAATCAAAACCGTTTATATAGAAACACTTCAAAATACAATCGCAGAAAAATATAGTTTGGAAAGCAGAAGACGATGAAAATACGTGAATCTGTCTTTTAGTTGAGCGAACAACAGTTAGTCTATAGGCCGTCTTATTGGCTCTAGCAGAGAGCATCCAGTGCATATGGGTCCGGCAAGTGGATGGTGCTATAGGAGCGGCAGGGTAGCCTAGTGGTTAGAGTGGAGGGGCGGCAGGGTAGCCTAGTGGTTAGAGTGTAGAGGCGGCAGGGTAGCCTAGTGGTTAGAGTGTAGAGGCGGCAGGGTAGCCTAGTGGTTAGAGTGTAGGGGCGGCAGGGTAGCCTAGTGGTTAGAGTGTAGAGGTGGCAGGGTGGCCTAGTGGTTAGAGTGTAGAGGCGGCAGGGTGGCCTAGTGGTTAGAGTGTAGAGGCGGCAGGGTAGCCTAGTGGTTAGAGTGTAGGGACGGCAGGGTAGCCTAGTGGTTAGAGTGTAGAGGCGGCAGGGTAGCCTAGTGGTTAGAGTGTAGGGGCGGCAGGGTAGCCTAGTGGTTAGAGTGTAGGGGCGGCAGGGTAGCCCAGTGGTTAGAGTGTAGGGGCGGCAGGGTAGCCTAGTGGTTAGAGTGGAGGGGCGGCAGGGTAGCCTAGTGGTTAGAGTGTTGGACTAGTAACCGGAAGGTTGTAAGTTCAAATCCCCGAGCTGACAAGGTACAAATCTGTCCCCCGAACAGGCAGTTAACCCACTGTTCCTAGGCCGTCATTGAAAATAATAATTTGTTCTTAACTAAAATTATGGGCCCGGCAAAATGTCCAGCGCCACATTTCCATAACGGAAACCCGGAGCTAACTGGACCGGGAAAGGCCCCAGAACAGTTGATACAATATTGCTAGTTTGCTCGTGCAAGCTTCGAGTCGGTCCCAGTTGATACAACGTTGCTAGTTTGCTCGTGCAAGCTTTGAGTCGGTCCCTGTTTATACAATGTTGCTAGTTTGCTCGTGCAAGCTTTGAGTCGGTCCCAGTTGATACAATGTTGCTGGTTTGCTCGTGCAAGCTTTGAGTCGGTCCCAGTTGATACAATGTTGCTGGTTTGCTCGTGCAAGCTTTGAGTCGGTCCCAGTTGATACAATGTTGCTGGTTTGCTCGTGCAAGCTTCGAGTCGGTCCCAGTTGATACAATGTTGCTAGTTTGCTTGTGCAAGCTTTGAGTCGGTCCCAGTTGATACAATGTTGCTGGTTTGCTCGTGCAAGCTTTGAGTCGGTCCCAGTTGATACAATGTTGCTAGTTTGCTCGTGCAAGCTTCGAGTCGGTCCCAGTTGATACAATGTTGCTAGTTTGCTCGTGCAAGCTTTGAGTCGGTCCCAGTTGATAGTTGACACAATGTTTCAAGTTCGATGCAGACAGGTGGAGTAGAATGCGATTGAAAGAACATGAACTAACTGCCATGTTAAGCCAATGTGATATATAGGATCATTCTTTTAAATCAGGATATTTTCTACCTGCGATATTTTCATTTGTTGGCTTTATGTCGGCTATTTTTACCCCTAGTTGGCAATATCAGTTACATGCATTGGTATATAGGCCTCTCTCTGCATTATGCGCTAAGTTCTTCAGCTGCCAATGACTCACGATGGAGGCTATCATACAATCTGTCCATTTGGCAGAGGCAGGCACTCTTGCATTAGAAACATTTTTGATTTGTATCATTTTCATTTAGGTTGAAATTAGATTTAGATAAATAACATGACAAATGACTTAGAGATACAAGGTTATTATAATTGAAATGAAAAAGTGCATCAGAAAATCATAACTGGCGCAGATCGGTAGAAACGGTACGATAAATTCCACACGAGAAAGGTTGCCGACCCCTGGTGTTGTCGATGACCGTCAACTCCAGGAGCGTAACGGCAGAATCTGGGAAGCAGGAGGCGCACGGTCAGGAACAGGTTTATTGCTTATCTTGATCTCTAGCTCCCTCTTGAGTCATTTGTGTGTCTTAATTATATTATTAAACAGTGTGCTTAAAGCATCAGACAAGATCAGCGCACAATGTTTTATTTATTATAACGCATAAAGGTGTGTCTATATGTGGAAAAATACACGTTTAAAAACATTTCACCCGTCAATTGGTCAAAAGATCAGACGACTCTGGATACACCAAAATGTTGTTGTTGTTGTTGTCGGGGACAGCCCTAGAATGAGTGTTACCTGTAAATCCTTCAGTACAGCTTGGGTCCTGTAGAGTAGCAGCAGATGAACGTCACTGTCCCTAAGACTGAAGTTATTCTCCAGAATCTGCAGAACCTCGATACGTGGTCGCACCGCACGAGATCCATCGCTGCAGAACGGCCGTAACCACGCCAACAGGTCATCAGAACTGACCACAGAGTCACTGGGAGACAGAGAGACAGTCAGACAGACAGACAGAGATACAGACAGACAGGCAGACAGATAGAGATACAGACAGACAGACATACAGACAGGCAGACAGAGACACAGACAGACAGAGACACAGACAGACAGATACGTGTTATGTGTGTGTTATAGCAGCAGCTAAAGCAGTGTGTGGTTGAGTCTCTCTCACCCGCTCTGGACGTGGTTGTGCACTGCAGTGACCATGCCCTCCAACACCATGAGGGGTTCTGGGTAATCATTCACCACATCCTCGTCTCCGCTGGCAAAAACAACAAACATGATTCAGAACAGACAGACAGACAGGATTCAGCACAGACAGACAGACAGACAGGATTCAACACAGACAGGCAGACAAACAGGGTTCAACACAGGCAGACAAACATGATTCAGCACAGACAGACAGACAGGGTTCAACACAGGCAGACAAACATGATTCAGCACAGACAGACAGACAGGGTTCAACACAGGCAGACAAACATGATTCAGCACAGACAGACAGACAGGGTTCAACACAGGCAGACAAACATGATTCAGCACAGACAGACAAACATGATTCAGCACAGACAAACAGACAGACAGGATTCAACACAGACAGACAGACAGACAGGATTCTGCACAGACAGACTGACAGGTTTCAGCACAGACAGACAGACAGACAGGATTCTGCACAGACAGACTGACAGGTTTCAGCACAGACAGACAGACAGGATTCAACACAGACAGACAGACAGACAGGATTCTGCACAGACAGACTGACAGGTTTCAGCACAGACAGACAGACATGGTTCAACACAGACAGACAGACAGACAGGATTCTGCACAGACAGACTGACAGGTTTCAGCACAGACAAACAGACAGGTTTCAACACAGACAGACTGACAGGTTTCAACACAGAAAGACAGACAGGATTCAGCACAGACAGACAGACAGACAGGATTCAACACAGACAGACAGACAGACAGGATTCTGCACAGACAGACTGACAGGTTTCAGCACAGACAGACAGACATGGTTCAACACAGACAGACAGACAGACAGGATTCTGCACAGACAGACTGACAGGTTTCAGCACAGACAAACAGACAGGTTTCAACACAGACAGACTGACAGGTTTCAACACAGAAAGACAGACAGGATTCTGCACAGACAGACAGACAGGGTTCTGCACAGACAGACAGACAGACAGGATTCAACACAGACAGACAGACAGACAGACAGGATTCTGCACAGACAGACTGACAGGTTTCAGCACAGACAGACAGACATGGTTCAACACAGACAGACAGACAGACAGGGTTCAACACAGACAGACAGACAGGGTTCAACACAGACAGACAGGATTCAACACAGACAGACAGGGTTCAACACAGACAGACAGGATTCAACACAGACAGACAGACAGACAGGATTCAACACAGACAGACAGACAGGATTCAACACAGACAGACAGACAGGGTTCAACACAGACAGACAGACAGGATTCAACACAGACAGACAGACAGGATTCAACACAGACAGACAGACAGACAGGGTTCAACACAGACAGACAGACAGGGTTCAACACAGACAGACAGGGTTCAACACAGACAGACAGGGTTCAACACAGACAGACAGGGTTCAACACAGACAGACAGGGTTAAACACAGACAGACAGGGTTCAACACAGAAAAACAGACAGGATTCAACACAGACAGACAGGGTTCAACACAGACAGACAGGGTTCAACACAGACAGACAGGGTTCAACACAGACAGACAGACAGGATTCAACACAGACAGACAGACAGACAGGATTCTGCACAGACAGACTGACAGGTTTCAGCACAGACAGACAGACATGGTTCAACACAGACAGACAGACAGACAGGGTTCAACACAGACAGACAGGGTTCAACACAGACAGACAGGGTTCAACACAGACAGACAGGATTCAACACAGACAGACAGACAGACAGGATTCAACACAGACAGACAGACAGGGTTCAACACAGACAGACAGGATTCAACACAGACAGACAGACAGGATTCAACACAGACAGACAGACAGGATTCAACACAGACAGACAAGGTTCTGCACAGACAGACAGGGTTCTGCACAGACAGACAGACATGGTTCAACACAGACAGACAGACAGGGTTCAACACAGACAGACAGACAGGGTTCAACACAGACAGACAAGGTTCTGCACAGACAGACATGGTTCAACACAGACAGACAGACAGGATTCAACACAGACAGACAAGGTTCTGCACAGACAGACAGGGTTCTGCACAGACAGACAGACATGGTTCAACACAGACAGACAGACAGGGTTCAACACAGACAGACAGACAGGATTCATCACAGACAGACAGACAGGATTCATCACAGACAGACAGGGTTCAACACAGACAGAGACAGGATTCAACACAGACAGACAGACAGGGTTCAACACAGACAGACAGACAGGATTCAACACAGACAGGGTTCAACACAGACAGACAGACAGGATTCAACACAGACAGACAGACAGGATTCAACACAGACAGACAGACAGGGTTCAACACAGACAGACAGACACGGTTCAACACAGACAGACAGACAGGATTCAAAACAGACAGACAGACAGACAGGGTTCAACACAGAGACAGACAGGATTCAACACAGACAGCTGTTAGTTCTGCTATCTGGCATTCCCAGAGACAGGGTTCAACACAGACAGACAGACAGGATTCAACACAGACAGACAGACAGGGTTCAACACAGACAGACAGGATTCAACACAGACAGACAGGGTTCAACACAGACAGACAGACAGACATGATTCAACACAGACAGACAGGATTCAACACAGACAGACAGGATTCAACACAGACAGACAGGGTTCAACACAGACAGACAGACAGGATTCAATACAGACAGACAGACATGATTCAACACAGACAGCTGTTAGTTCTGCTATCTGGCGTTCCCAGAGACAGGATTCAACACAGACAGACAGACAGGGTTCAACACAGACAGACAGACAGGATTCAACACAGACAGACAGACATGATTCAACACAGACAGCTGTTAGTTCTGCTATCTGGCATTCCCAGAGACAGGATTCAACACAGACAGACAGACAGGGTTCAACACAGACAGACAGACAGGATTCAACACAGACAGACAGACAGGATTCAACACAGACAGCTGTTAGTTCTGCTATCTGGCGTTCCGAGAGACAGGATTCAACACAGACAGCTGTTAGTTCTGCTATCTGGCGTTCCCAGAGACATGATTCAACGCAGACAGCTGTTAGTTCTGCTATCTGGCGTTCCCAGAGACAGGATTCAACACAGACAGCTGTTAGTTCTGCTATCTGGCGTTCCCAGAGACAGGGTTCAACACAGACAGCTGTTAGTTCTGCTATCTGGCGTTCCCAGAGACAGGATTCAACACAGACAGCTGTTAGCTCTGCTATCTGGCGTTCCCAGAGACAGGGTTCAACACAGACAGCTGTTAGTTCTGCTATCTGGCGTTCCCAGAGACAGGATTCAACACAGACAGCTGTTAGTTCTGCTATCTGGCGTTCCCAGAGAGCTCTCTTCCAGTATCATGTTATTTTCAGGGCCTGCAGTCCCAGCTTTGCTGCAGAGGAATCGTGTCACCAGAGGCGACACATTTTTTTTTTTACAAAGACATAAGAATAAAAAAATATTTCCCCTGACTCAACTCCACTAAGCTGCAAGGCACACACACACACACACACACTCGCACGCGCACGCGCACACGCACACGCGCACACACACACACACACACACACACACACACACACACACACGTTTGCTACGTACAAAAAATTCAAAGATAACGCATCATTTCTACACAGCACAATCACCATTCAAATGATTTCTCTCACACACACACACACCTTGTATGACAGATACAAAGGATATCCATTAGTCAGAGACCCAGGTTTTCATTCTGTTACAGAAAAACAATACAGGCCTGCGTCACACAATGCCAATATAGACTAGACTATATACACCAGGCTATCCTAAACACTCGACTATATACACTCAACTATCCTAAACACTCGACTATATACACCAGGCTATCCTAAACACTCGACTATATACACCAGACTATCCTAAACACTCGACTATATACACCAGGCTATCCTAAACACTCGACTATATACACCAGACTATCCTAAACACTCGACTATATACAACAGGCTATCCTAAACACTAGACTATATACACCAGACTATCCTAAACACTCGACTATATACACCAGGCTATCCTAAACACTAGACTATATACACCAGACTATCCTAAACACTCGACTATATACACCAGGCTATCCTAAACACTAGACTATATACACCAGACTATCCTAAACACTCGACTATATACACCAGGCTATCCTAAACACTAGACGATATACACCAGACTATCCTAAACACTAGACTATATACACCAGACTATATACACTAGACTATAAACACTAGACTATATACACCAGACTATATACACCAGACTATATACACCAGACTATATACACCAGACTATATACACCAGACTATATACACCAGACTATATACACTCGACTATACACACTAGACTATATACACCAGACTATAAACACTAGACTATATACACCAGACTATAAACACTAGACTATATACACCAGACTATATACACTCGACTATACACACTAGACTATATACACCAGACTATACACACTAGACTATATACACCAGACTATAAACACTAGACTATATACACCAGACTATCCTAAACACTAGACTATATACACCAGACTATAAACACTAGACTATATACACCAGACTATATACACCAGACTATATACACCAGACTATATACACTCGACTATACACACTAGACTATATACACCAGACTATAAACACTAGACTATATACACCAGACTATATACACCAGACTATATACACCAGACTATATACACCAGACTATACACACTAGACTATATACACCAGACTATATACACCAGACTATAAACACGACTATATACACCAGACTATATACACCAGACTATATTCACCAGACTATATACACCAGACTATATACACTCGACTATACACACTAGACTATATACACCAGACTATATACACCAGACTATAAACACGACTATATACACCAGACTATATACACCAGACTATATTCACCAGACTATATACACCAGACTATAAACACTAGACTATATACCCCAGACTATATACACCAGACTATATACACCAGACTATATTCACCAGACTATCCTAAACACTAGACGATATACACCAGACTATATACACTAGACTATATACACCAGACTATATACACTAGACTATATACACTAGACTATATACACCAGACTATAAACACTAGACTATATACACCAGACTATATACACCAGACTATATACACCAGACTATATACACCAGACTATATACACCAGACTATACACACTAGACTATACACACTAGACTATCCTAAACACTAGACGATATACACCAGACTATATACACTAGACTATATACACCAGACTATATACACTAGACTATATACACTAGACTATATACACTAGACTATAAACACGACTATATACACCAGACTATATACACTAGACTATATACACTAGACTATATACACTAGACGATATACACTAGACTATATACACTAGACGATATACACTAGACGATATACACTAGACGATATACACTAGACGATATACACCAGACTATATACACTAGACTATATACACTAGACTATATACACTAGACGATATACACTAGACGATATACACCAGACTATATACACCAGACTATATACACCAGACTATATACACTAGACGATATACACCAGACTATATACACTCGACTATATACACCAAACTATATACACCAGACTATCCTAAACACTAGACGATATACACCAGACTATATACACCAGACTATATTCACTAGACTATATACACTAGACTATATACACTAGACAATATACACTAGACGATATACACTAGACGATATACACCAGACTATATACACTAGACTATATACACTAGACTTTATACACTAGACGATATACACCAGACTATATACACCAGACTATATACACTAAACTATATACACTAGACGATATACACCAGACTATCCTAAACACTAGACTATATACACCAGACTATATACACCAGACTATATACACCAGACTATATACACTCGACTATATACACCAGACTATATTCACCAGACTATCCTAAACACTAGACGATATACACCAGACTATATACACTAGACTATATACACCAGACTATATACACTAGACTATATACACTAGACTATATACACCAGACTATATACACTAGACTATAAACACTAGACTATAAACACTAGACTATATACACCAGACTATATACACCAGACTATATACACTAGACTATATACACCAGACTATATACACCAGACTATATACACTAGACTATATACACCAGACTATACACACCAGACTATACACACTAGACTATCCTAAACACTAGACGATATACACCAGACTATATACACTAGACTATATACACCAGACTATATACACTAGACTATATACACCAGACTATATACACTAGACTATATACACTAGACTATAAACACTAGACTATATACACTAGACTATATACACTAGACTATATACACTAGACTATAAACACGACTATATACACCAGACTATATACACCAGACTATATACACTAGACTATATACACTAGACTATATACACTAGACGATATACACCAGACTATATACACCAGACTATATACACTAGACGATATACACCAGACTATATACACTCGACTATATACACCAAACTATATACACCAGACTATCCTAAACACTAGACGATATACACCAGACTATATACACCAGACTATATTCACTAGACTATATACACTAGACTATATACACTAGACGATATACACTAGACGATATACATTAGACGATATACACTAGACGATATACACTAGACGATATACACCAGACTATATACACTAGACTATATACACTAGACTATATACACTAGACGATATACACCAGACGATATACACCAGACTATATACACTAGACTATATACACTAGACTATATACACTAGACGATATACACCAGACTATCCTATACACCAGACTATCCTAAACACTAGACTATATACACCAGACTATATACACCAGACTATATACACAAGACTATATACACCAGACTATATACACTAGACTATATACACTAGACTATATACACCAGACTATATACACTAGACTATATACACTAGACTATAAACACTAGACTATATACACTAGACTATATACACCAGACTATCCTATACACCAGACTATCCTAAACACTAGACTATATACACCAGACTATATACACCAGACTATCCTAAACACTAGACTATACACACCAGACTAAATACACCAGACTATATACACTAGACTATAAACACTAGACTATATACACTAGACTATATACACTAGACTATAAACACGACTATATACACCAGACTATATACACTAGACTATATACACTAGACTATATACACTAGACGATATACACTAGACTATATACACTAGACGATATACACTAGACGATATACACTAGACGATATACACCAGACTATATACACTAGACTATATACACTAGACTATATACACTAGACGATATACACTAGACGATATACACCAGACTATATACACTAGACTATATACACTAGACTATATACACCAGACTATAAACACTAGACTATATACACCAGACTATATACACCAGACTATATACACCAGACTATATACACCAGACTATATACACCAGACTATACACACTAGACTATACACACTAGACTATCCTAAACACTAGACGATATACACCAGACTATATACACTAGACTATATACACCAGACTATATACACTAGACTATATACACTAGACTATAAACACGACTATATACACCAGACTATATACACTAGACTATATACACTAGACTATATACACTAGACGATATACACTAGACTATATACACTAGACGATATACACTAGACGATATACACTAGACGATATACACCAGACTATATACACTAGACTATATACACTAGACTATATACACTAGACGATATACACTAGACGATATACACCAGACTATATACACCAGACTATATACACCAGACTATATACACTAGACGATATACACCAGACTATATACACTCGACTATATACACCAAACTATATACACCAGACTATCCTAAACACTAGACGATATACACCAGACTATATACACCAGACTATATTCACTAGACTATATACACTAGACTATATACACTAGACGATATACACTAGACGATATACACTAGACGATATACACCAGACTATATACACTAGACTATATACACTAGACTTTATACACTAGACGATATACACCAGACTATATACACCAGACTATAGACACTAAACTATATACACTAGACGATATACACCAGACTATCCTAAACACTAGACTATATACACCAGACTATATACACCAGACTATATACACCAGACTATATACACTCGACTATATACACCAGACTATATTCACCAGACTATCCTAAACACTAGACGATATACACCAGACTATATACACTAGACTATATACACCAGACTATATACACTAGACTATATACACTAGACTATATACACCAGACTATATACACTAGACTATAAACACTAGACTATATACACCAGACTATATACACCAGACTATATACACTAGACTATAAACACCAGACTATATACACCAGACTATATACACTAGACTATATACACCAGACTATACACACCAGACTATACACACTAGACTATCCTAAACACTAGACGATATACACCAGACTATATACACTAGACTATATACACCAGACTATATACACTAGACTATATACACCAGACTATATACACTAGACTATATACACTAGACTATAAACACTAGACTATATACACTAGACTATATACACTAGACTATAAACACGACTATATACACCAGACTATATACACCAGACTATATACACTAGACTATATACACTAGACTATATACACTAGACGATATACACCAGACTATATACACCAGACTATATACACCAGACTATATACACTAGACGATATACACCAGACTATATACACTCGACTATATACACCAAACTATATACACCAGACTATCCTAAACACTAGA
Organism: Oncorhynchus mykiss; assembly: GCF_013265735.2. NCBI lineage: Eukaryota > Metazoa > Chordata > Actinopteri > Salmoniformes > Salmonidae > Oncorhynchus > Oncorhynchus mykiss. Next base: position 44,651,091 of record NC_048568.1, on the reverse strand, counting down.
CGATATACACCAGACTATATACACCAGACTATATTCACTAGACTATATACACTAGACTATATACACTAGACGATATACACTAGACGATATACATTAGACGATATACACTAGACGATATACACTAGACGATATACACCAGACTATATACACTAGACTATATACACTAGACTATATACACTAGACGATATACACCAGACGATATACACCAGACTATATACACTAGACTATATACACTAGACTATATACACTAGACGATATACACCAGACTATCCTATACACCAGACTATCCTAAACACTAGACTATATACACCAGACTATATACACCAGACTATATACACAAGACTATATACACCAGACTATATACACTAGACTATATACACTAGACTATATACACCAGACTATATACACTAGACTATATACACTAGACTATAAACACTAGACTATATACACTAGACTATATACACCAGACTATCCTATACACCAGACTATCCTAAACACTAGACTATATACACCAGACTATATACACCAGACTATCCTAAACACTAGACTATACACACCAGACTATATACACTAGACTATAAACACTAGACTATATACACTAGACTATATACACTAGACTATAAACACGACTATATACACCAGACTATATACACTAGACTATATACACTAGACTATATACACTAGACGATATACACTAGACTATATACACTAGACGATATACACTAGACGATATACACTAGACGATATACACCAGACTATATACACTAGACTATATACACTAGACTATATACACTAGACGATATACACTAGACGATATACACCAGACTATATACACCAGACTATATACACCAGACTATATACACTAGACGATATACACCAGACTATATACACTCGACTATATACACCAAACTATATACACCAGACTATCCTAAACACTAGACGATATACACCAGACTATATACACCAGACTATATTCACTAGACTATATACACTAGACTATATACACTAGACGATATACACTAGACGATATACACTAGACGATATACACCAGACTATATACACTAGACTATATACACTAGACTTTATACACTAGACGATATACACCAGACGATATACACCAGACTATATACACTAAACTATATACACTAGACGATATACACCAGACTATCCTAAACACTAGACTATATACACCAGACTATATACACCAGACTATATACACCAGACTATATACACTCGACTATATACACCAGACTATATTCACCAGACTATCCTAAACACTAGACGATATACACCAGACTATATACACTAGACTATATACACCAGACTATATACACTAGACTATATACACTAGACTATATACACCAGACTATATACACTAGACTATAAACACTAGACTATATACACCAGACTATATACACCAGACTATATACACTAGACTATATACACTAGACTATATACACCAGACTATATACACCAGACTATATACACTAGACTATATACACCAGACTATACACACCAGACTATACACACTAGACTATCCTAAACACTAGACGATATACACCAGACTATATACACTAGACTATATACACTAGACTATAAACACTAGACTATATACACTAGACTATATACACTAGACTATAAACACGACTATATACACCAGACTATATACACTAGACTATATACACTAGACTATATACACTAGACGATATACACCAGACTATATACACCAGACTATATACACCAGACTATATACACTAGACGATATACACCAGACTATATACACTCGACTATATACACCAAACTATATACACCAGACTATCCTAAACACTAGACGATATACACCAGACTATATACACCAGACTATATTCACTAGACTATATACACTAGACTATATACACTAGACGATATACACTAGACGATATACACTAGACGATATACACTAGACGATATACACTAGACGATATACACTAGACGATATACACCAGACTATATACACTAGACTATATACACTAGACTATATACACCAGACGATATACACCAGACGATATACACCAGACTATATACACTAGACTATATACACTAGACTATATACACTAGACGATATACACCAGACTATCCTATACACCAGACTATCCTAAACACTAGACTATATACACCAGACTATATACACAAGACTATATACACCAGACTATATACACCAGACTATATACACTAGACTATATACACTAGACTATATACACCAGACTATATACACTAGACTATATACACTAGACTATAAACACTAGACTATATACACTAGACTATATACACCAGACTATCCTATACACCAGACTATCCTAAACACCAGACTATATACACCAGACTATCCTAAACACTAGACTATACACACCAGACTAAATACACCAGACTATATACACTCAACTATCCTAAACACTAGACTATATACACCAGACTATCCTAAACACTAGACTATATACACCAGACTATCCTAAACACCAGACTATATACACTAGACGATATACACTAGACGATATACACTAGACGATATACACCAGACTATATACACCAGACTATATACACCAGACTATATACACCAGACTATATACACTAGACAATATACACTAGACTATATACACTAGACTATATACACTAGACTATATACACTAGACTATATACACTAGACTATATACACCAGACTATCCTAAACACTAGACAATATACACCAGACTATATACACCAGACTATATACACAAGACTATATACACTAGACAATATACACCAGACTATCCTATACACCAGACTATCCTAATCACTAGACTATATACACCAGACTATATACACCAGACTATATACACCAGACTATATACACCAGACTATATACACCAGACTATATACACCAGACTATATACACTCAACTATCCTAAACACTAGACTATATACACCAGACTATCCTAAACACTAGACTATATACACCAGACTATCCTAAACACCAGACTATATACACCAGGCTATCCTATACACTAGACCATATACAGAGAGGAAGAAAGAGGGAGAGAGAAAGAAAGAGGGAGAGAGAAAGAAAGAGAGAGAGAAGTAGAGAGAGAGAAGTAGAGAGAGAGAGAAGTAGAGAGAGAGAGAAGTAGAGAGAGAGAGAAGTAGAGAGAGAGAGAAGTAGAGAGAGAGAGAAGTAGAGAGAGAGAGAAGTAGAGAGAGAGAGAGAGAGAGAAGTAGAGAGTGAGAGAGAGAGAGAGAGAGAGAGAAGTAGAGAGAGAGAAGTAGAGAGAGAGAGACAGATGAGGTAAAAGGAGGAGTTTATACCTGAGGGCAGAGACTACATTCTCCACAGCCACCTGCAGAACGGTTTTGATTGACAGGTCCAGGTTGCCCACAGCGATGCCCAGCAGCTCTCCGATTTGCTCCAGTGGCTGTCCGTCTGTCGCCATGGTGACAGCCAGGGCCTGGACTTTGGACCGTTCAGAACGGGAGAGATCATAGGTACGACTGTAGTTCTGCAACCGTTCCTGAGAGAGAGAGAGAGATCATAGGTACGACTGTAGCTCTGCAACCGTTCCTGAGAGAGAGAGAGAGAGAGAGAGAGAGTAGGGGAGAGTAGGGGAGAGAGAGAGTAGGGGAGAGAGAGAGTAGGGGAGAGAGAGAGAGAGTAGGGGAGAGAGAGAGAGAGTAGGGGAGAGAGAGTAGGGGAGAGAGAGAGTAGGGGAGAGAGAGAGAGTAGGGGAGAGAGAGAGAGTAGGGGAGAGAGAGAGAGTAGGGGAGAGAGAGAGAGAGTAGGGGAGAGAGAGTAGGGGAGAGAGAGAGTAGGGGAGAGAGAGTAGGGGAGAGAGAGTAGGGGAGAGAGAGAGAGAGTAGGTTGAGAGAGAGAGAGTAGGGGAGAGAGAGTAGGGGAGAGAGAGTAGGGGAGAGAGAGAGAGTAGGGGAGAGAGAGAGAGTAGGGGAGAGAGAGAGAGTAGGGGAGAGAGAGAGAGTAGGGGAGAGAGAGAGAGAGTAGGGGAGAGAGAGCGAGAGTAGGGGAGAGAGAGAGAGAGTAGGGGAGAGAGAAAGAGTAGGGGAGAGAGAGTAGGGGGGAGAGAGAGTAGGGGAGAGAGAGAGAGAGTAGGGGAGAGAGAGAGAGAGTAGGGGAGAGAGAGAGAGTAGGGGAGAGAGAGAGAGTAGGGGAGAGAGAGTAGGGGAGAGAGAGAGTAGGGGAGAGAGAGAGAGTAGGGGAGAGAGAGAGAGAGTAGGGGAGAGAGAGAGAGCGATCATAGGTACGACTGTAGCTCTGCAACCGTTCCTGAGAGAGAGAGAGAGAGAGAGAGTAGGGGAGAGAGAGAGTAGGGGAGAGAGAGAGAGAGAGTAGGGGGGAGAGAGAGTAGGGGAGAGAGAGAGTAGGGGAGAGAGAGAGTAGGGGAGAGAGAGAGTAGGGGAGAGAGAGAGTAGGGGAGAGAGAGAGAGAGTAGGGGAGAGAGAGAGTAGGGGAGAGAGCGAGAGTAGGGGAGAGAGAGTAGGGGGGAGAGAGAGAGAGTAGGGGAGAGAGAGAGAGTAGGGGAGAGAGAGTAGGGGGGAGAGAGTAGGGGAGAGAGAGAGAGTAGGGGAGAGAGAGTAGGGGAGAGAGAGAGAGAGAGCGTAGCGGAGAGAGAGAGTAGGGGAGAGAGAGAGTAGGGGAGAGAGAGTAGGGGAGAGAGAGAGAGTAGGGGAGAGAGAGAGAGTAGGGGAGAGAGAGCGAGAGAGAGTAGGGGAGAGAGAGAGAGAGTAGGGGAGAGAGAGAGAGAGTAGGGGAGAGAGAGAGAGAGTAGGGGAGAGAGAGTAGGGGAGAGAGAGAGAGAGTAGGGGAGAGAGCGTAGGGGAGAGAGAGAGAGTAGGGAAGAGAGAGAGAGAGAGAGAGTAGGGAAGAGAGAGAGAGAGAGAGAGAGAGTAGGGAAGAGAGAGAGAGAGAGAGAGAGAGAGAGAGACAGTATGGAAGAGAGAGAGAGAGAGAGAGAGAGAGAGAGAGAGAGTATGGAAGAGAGAGAGAGAGAGAGAGAGAGAGAGAGAGAGAGTATGGAAGAGAGAGAGAGAGAGAGAGAGAGAGAGAGAGAGAGAGAGAGTATGGAAGAGAGAGAGAGAGAGAGAGAGAGAGAGAGAGAGAGAGAGAGAGAGACAGTATGGAAGAGAGAGAGAGAGAGAGAGAGAGAGAGAGAGAGACAGTATGGAAGAGAGAGAGAGAGAGAGAGAGAGAGAGAGAGTAGGGGAGAGAGAGTAGGGGAGAGAGAGAGAGAGAGAGAGAGACAGTATGGAAGAGAGAGAGAGAGAGAGAGAGTAGGGGAGAGAGAGTAGGGGAGAGAGAGTAGGGGAGAGAGAGAGAGTAGGGGAGAGAGAGAGAGTAGGGGAGAGAGAGAGAGTAGGGGAGAGAGAGAGTAGGGGAGAGAGAGAGAGAGTAGGGGAGAGAGAGCGAGAGTAGGGGAGAGAGAGAGAGAGTAGGGGAGAGAGAAAGAGTAGGGGAGAGAGAGTAGGGGGGAGAGAGAGTAGGGGAGAGAGAGAGAGAGTAGGGGAGAGAGAGAGAGAGTAGGGGAGAGAGAGAGAGTAGGGGAGAGAGAGAGAGTAGGGGAGAGAGAGTAGGGGAGAGAGAGAGTAGGGGAGAGAGAGAGAGTAGGGGAGAGAGAGAGAGAGTAGGGGAGAGAGAGAGAGCGATCATAGGTACGACTGTAGCTCTGCAACCGTTCCTGAGAGAGAGAGAGAGAGAGAGAGTAGGGGAGAGAGAGAGTAGGGGAGAGAGAGAGAGAGAGTAGGGGGGAGAGAGAGTAGGGGAGAGAGAGAGTAGGGGAGAGAGAGAGTAGGGGAGAGAGAGAGTAGGGGAGAGAGAGAGTAGGGGAGAGAGAGAGAGAGTAGGGGAGAGAGAGAGTAGGGGAGAGAGCGAGAGTAGGGGAGAGAGAGTAGGGGGGAGAGAGAGAGAGTAGGGGAGAGAGAGAGAGTAGGGGAGAGAGAGTAGGGGGGAGAGAGTAGGGGAGAGAGAGAGAGTAGGGGAGAGAGAGTAGGGGAGAGAGAGAGAGAGAGCGTAGCGGAGAGAGAGAGTAGGGGAGAGAGAGAGTAGGGGAGAGAGAGTAGGGGAGAGAGAGAGAGTAGGGGAGAGAGAGAGAGTAGGGGAGAGAGAGCGAGAGAGAGTAGGGGAGAGAGAGAGAGAGTAGGGGAGAGAGAGAGAGAGTAGGGGAGAGAGAGAGAGAGTAGGGGAGAGAGAGTAGGGGAGAGAGAGAGAGAGTAGGGGAGAGAGCGTAGGGGAGAGAGAGAGAGTAGGGAAGAGAGAGAGAGAGAGAGAGTAGGGAAGAGAGAGAGAGAGAGAGAGAGAGTAGGGAAGAGAGAGAGAGAGAGAGAGAGAGAGAGAGACAGTATGGAAGAGAGAGAGAGAGAGAGAGAGAGAGAGAGAGAGAGAGAGTATGGAAGAGAGAGAGAGAGAGAGAGAGAGAGAGAGAGAGAGAGTATGGAAGAGAGAGAGAGAGAGAGAGAGAGAGAGAGAGAGAGAGAGTATGGAAGAGAGAGAGAGAGAGAGAGAGAGAGAGAGAGAGAGAGAGAGAGAGAGACAGTATGGAAGAGAGAGAGAGAGAGAGAGAGAGAGAGAGAGAGAGAGACAGTATGGAAGAGAGAGAGAGAGAGAGAGAGAGAGAGAGTAGGGGAGAGAGAGTAGGGGAGAGAGAGAGAGAGAGAGAGAGACAGTATGGAAGAGAGAGAGAGAGAGAGAGAGAGAGAGAGAGAGACAGTATGGAAGAGAGAGAGAGAGAGAGAGAGAGAGAGAGAGAGTATGGAAGAGAGAGAGAGAGAGAGAGAGAGAGACAGTATGGAAGAGAGAGAGAGAGAGAGAGAGAGAGAGAGAGTATGGAAGAGAGAGAGAGAGAGAGAGAGTAGGGGAGAGAGAGAGAGAGAGAGAGAGAGTATGGAAGAGAGAGAGAGAGAGAGAGAGAGAGAGAGAGAGAGAGAGTATGGAAGAGAGAGAGAGAGAGAGAGAGAGAGAGAGTAGGGGAGAGAGAGAGTAGGGGAGAGAGAGAGTAGGGGAGAGAGAGAGAGAGTAGGGGAGAGAGAGAGTAGGGGAGAGAGCGAGAGTAGGGGAGAGAGAGTAGGGGGGAGAGAGAGAGAGTAGGGGAGAGAGAGAGAGTAGGGGAGAGAGAGTAGGGGGGAGAGAGTAGGGGAGAGAGAGAGAGTAGGGGAGAGAGAGTAGGGGAGAGAGAGAGAGAGAGCGTAGCGGAGAGAGAGAGTAGGGGAGAGAGAGAGTAGGGGAGAGAGAGTAGGGGAGAGAGAGAGAGTAGGGGAGAGAGAGAGAGTAGGGGAGAGAGAGCGAGAGAGAGTAGGGGAGAGAGAGAGAGAGTAGGGGAGAGAGAGAGAGAGTAGGGGAGAGAGAGAGAGAGTAGGGGAGAGAGAGTAGGGGAGAGAGAGAGAGAGTAGGGGAGAGAGCGTAGGGGAGAGAGAGAGAGTAGGGAAGAGAGAGAGAGAGAGAGAGTAGGGAAGAGAGAGAGAGAGAGAGAGAGTAGGGAAGAGAGAGAGAGAGAGAGAGAGAGAGAGAGACAGTATGGAAGAGAGAGAGAGAGAGAGAGAGAGAGAGAGAGAGAGAGAGTATGGAAGAGAGAGAGAGAGAGAGAGAGAGAGAGAGAGAGAGAGTATGGAAGAGAGAGAGAGAGAGAGAGAGAGAGAGAGAGAGAGAGAGTATGGAAGAGAGAGAGAGAGAGAGAGAGAGAGAGAGAGAGAGAGAGAGAGAGACAGTATGGAAGAGAGAGAGAGAGAGAGAGAGAGAGAGAGAGAGAGACAGTATGGAAGAGAGAGAGAGAGAGAGAGAGAGAGAGAGTAGGGGAGAGAGAGTAGGGGAGAGAGAGAGAGAGAGAGAGAGACAGTATGGAAGAGAGAGAGAGAGAGAGAGAGAGAGAGAGAGACAGTATGGAAGAGAGAGAGAGAGAGAGAGAGAGAGAGAGAGAGTATGGAAGAGAGAGAGAGAGAGAGAGAGAGAGACAGTATGGAAGAGAGAGAGAGAGAGAGAGAGAGAGAGAGAGTATGGAAGAGAGAGAGAGAGAGAGAGAGTAGGGGAGAGAGAGAGAGAGAGAGAGAGAGTATGGAAGAGAGAGAGAGAGAGAGACTAAGCTAGACAGTCCCTTTAATTCACACACGGGCACACACGCGCACACACACACACACACAAACACACAGGGTTGCAGATTGCACATAAAATAAGTACAGTGCAATCTTATTCCATTCTTATTCATTTGTTTACAAATATTCCTAAATGTATTGACACCGGTATTATAATAATTATTATATGTAATGGTGTGTGTCTGTGTGTGTGTGTATGTATGTATGTATGTGTGTATATGTGTATGTGCATGTATGTGTGTATATATATATATATATATATATATATATGTGTATGTGTATATATATATGTATGTATGTATGTATGTATGTGTGTGTGTGTGTATGTATGTGTGTGTGTGTGTGTGTGTGTGTGTGTGTGTGTGTGTGTGTGTGTGTGTGTGTGTGTGTGTATGTGTGTATATGTATGTGTATGTATATATGTGTATGTATGTGTATGTGTATGTATATATATATATATATATATATATATATATGTATGTGTATGTATATATGTATGTATGTATGTATGTATATATGTATATATATATATATATATATATATATAGTATTTATTTTTTTTTGTTATTTTCGATGTACTTTACTCAAACCAGTGAATATCACTTATTATAAATGAGATCATTAACTATCAGCTCTTGGAATATCCAGGGCCTATACTCTTCACATTTTGGTTATAAAACAACTAATCCAGAATTGATTAAAAACATCAAGGGACAGGACATCATAATCCTACTGGAAACATGGTGTCGTGGAGACATAGATACTCAGTGTCCCTCAGGCTATAGAGAAAGTTTACTACCATCAATCAAACATAAATATGTTAAACGGGGCCGAGACTCAGGTGGAATCATCATTTGGCATAAGCAGGACTTAGCACTGAATGAAATGAAAAAAGGTACCACTCACATTTGGCTAAAACTTAACAAAGGTACAATCTATTGTGACAATGATGTATACATATGTGCAGCTTATGCTCCTCCTTCAGATTCATCATATTATGATGATCAGTTTTTTGACAATCTCCAGACAGAAATCATTACATTTCAGGCGCAGGGTAAAGTGCTTCTTTGTGGAGATTTCAATGCAAGAACAGGTTCTGAGCCTGACTACACTGATGCGGGAGGTAACCACCACATATTTGGACACCCCTCCTTGTACAGTAGCCCTATTATAAATAATAGAAACAGTCCTGACCAAATACTGAACAAAAATGGAAAAGAGTTAGTACATCTCTGTCGAGCCTTAGGCCTGTACATGCTTAATGGTAGAATCAGAGGGGACTCTTTAGGTCAGTTTACTTACTGCTCAGCTCTTGGGACAAGTGTAGTCGATTATGCCATCACTGACATTGACCCCTCCTCCATTAGTGCATTCACTGTCAGACCACAGACACCATTGTCAGATCACAGTCAGATCAACGTGTTTCTGAAGAAATTAACCGGCAATATTCATTCAAAAAAACAGCCCAATAAACTTTACAACATAAACCAATCGTTCAGATGGGCTCCAAACAGTGCAGAGGCATTCATTGAAACATTGAACTCAAATGAAATGATGAACTCTATACAGTTTTTCAATAACTCACAGTACCAAAACAATAAAGATGGTGTCAATTCAGCTACCCAAAACATCAACTGCATATTCCAAAAAGCAGCATTGAAAGCAAATTTGAGAAAACCAAAGCAATGCAACATCAGAAGCAAAAATCAAAATGTTTCTGACAAATGGTTTGATAATGAATGTAAAACAATTAGAAAACACCTAAGACAAATGTCAAACAAAAAACATAAGCAGCAAAACAACCCAGAGCTACGATATGAATACTTTGAAACTCTGAAACAGTATAAACAAACACTGAAATGCAAGAAATTGAATTATACCAACAAGACACTTGATGAAATTGAAAACGCAATTGACCAAAATCAGTTCTGGGACATGTGGAACAATTTAAGCACATCAAAGCCACAAGAATTAGCCATACAAGATGTAGGAATTTGGAAAACTTACTTTGATAATCTATACAAAAACATCCCACAAAAAGACTTACAACAGAACCAATTAGAAATTATAGAAAAATTGAACATCCTTGAATCAGTCATTAAAAACAACCAAAATCCATTAGATTACCCAATAACCCAACAAGAACTAAATGAAAAGCTAAAATCTATTAAATCAAAAAAGGCTTGTGGTGTAGACAACATCAGAAATGAAATGCTGAAAAACAGCACACCTGAGTTGCAAAATGCTGTGCTTAAATTGTTCAACATGGTTTTAACTTCTGGCTGCTTCCCTGATGTCTGGAACCAGGGGCTCATCTCCCCTATCCACAAAAGTGGAGACAAATCAGACCCCAATAATTACAGGGGAATTTGCGTCAACAGTAACTTGGGAAAGATTTTCTGTAGCATTTTGAATTCAAGAATTCAAACCTTTCTTCAAGAAAAAAATGTAATAAGTAAATGTCAAATTGGCTTTCTCCCTAACCATCGCACTACTGACCATATATACACCTTACACACACTAATTAATAAACACGTCCACCAAAAAAAAGAGGGCAAAATCTTTGCTTGCTTTATTGACTTTAAAAAAGCATTTGATTCGATTTGGCATGAAGGGCTATTCTACAAAATTCTACAAAGTGGGCTTGGTGGTAAGGTGTATGACTTAATAAAATGTATGTACACAAAAAACAAGTGTGCAATAAAAATCAAAAACCAAAGAACAGAATTTTTTTCACAATGTCGAGGTGTGAGACAAGGCTGCAATTTGAGTCCAAATCTTTTCAACATTTATATCAATGAATTAGCAGACATGTTGGACCAATCTCCAGCCCCAGGACTCACACTATTTGACACAGAGGTGAAATACCTGCTATATGCTGATGACTTGGTACTTCTATCACCAACCAAAGAAGGTCTTCAACAAAACATTAATATTCTGGAGCAATATTGCCATAATTGGGCCCTGGCAGTAAATTTCCAAAAAACTAAAATCATGATTTTCCAAAAAAAACCCAGATGTCAGAAACACAAATGTAAATTCACCCTGAACAACACCTTAATTGAACACACAAAACATTACACCTACCTTGGTCTGACCATATCTGCATCGGGAAACTTTAATATGGCAGTGAAGGCACTCAAAGAAAAAGCCCGCAGAGCAATGTATGCAATAAAAATGAAATTATTCAAAATCAACATCCCAATTAGAATTTGGACTAAAATATTTGACAGTGTAATCCTACCAATAGCACTTTATGGAAGTGAGGTTTGGGGGCCACTCAATAAACTGGATTTTAAAATGTGGGACAAACATCCAATTGAAGCCCTACATGCAGAATTCTGTCGGAAAATTCTACAAGTCCAGAGAAATACACCAACTAATGCATGTAGGGCAGAATTGGGCCGTTTTCCAGTAATAATGAAAATACAGAAAAGATCATTAAAATTTTGGCTACATCTAAATTCAAGTCCAAATTCGAGTCTGCAATTTAAAGCACTTCAAGCCCAAGAGCTGAGCCCAGAAACGAGCCCTCTCAGTCAGATGGTGTTGGACCTTACCAACCAAGCTGACGCCAGCACTGCTTCAAAAGAAAGAATTCCAATAAGCAAAATCATGAACCAATCAAAGGAATCATATTTACAATACTGGAAAAACGAAACAAAATCCCAAAGCCGACTAAATTGCTATCTGACCCTAAACAGAGAATATGAATTGGCTGATTATCTCTACTCTGTCAGAGATACGAAGCAGAGACAGATCCTTACCAAGTACAGGCTGAGTGACCACCGATTGGCAATAGAAACCGGCAGACATAAAAAGACATGGCTACCCAAAGAGGAGCGTGTATGTGGTCACTGCATGACAGGGGAGGTAGAGACAGAGATGCACTTTCTCCTTTACTGTGATAAATATTCCTCACAAAGAGATTCATTATTCACAGAAATGACTACATATATTCCACATTTTTACAAATTGAACCCAGAGGAAAAACTAAGAATACTCATGGGCGAAGGAGCAATGGCTCCTCTTGCAGCCAAATATGTATTTTCCTGCCATAGCCTGAGGGACACTGAATAATAACATCTGCATAGTAAACAGTAACTTACTTATTATTACTATTATTGTTATTACTATAATTATTAATGTTTACTGTAGACTGTTACCATTTTATTGTATTTATTTTTGTATTATTATTTACTACCATTTTATATTATTATTTGCTATCATTTACAATTTTGTTACAATGTATATTGTATACATTGTTGCTTTGGCAATATTGACACAATGTTTTTCATGCCAATAAAGCAGCTTGAATTTGAATTTGAATTTGAGAGAGAGAGAGAGAGAGAGAGTATGGAAGAGAGAGAGAGAGAGAGAGAGAGAGAGAGAGAGAGAGAGAGAGAGACAGAGATGTGCCTGTTTCTGTGTGTGTTCATTCCAGTGTGTAGAGTTGACAGCTTCAGTGCCATAAGGCTCTCATTTTAAACATCAACATGAAACAGCTTTAATACCACTGGTCCCTGCACAGCTCAACACAAACTGTCAGCTGACAGACAGACATAATCATATATATGATGTAGTTTTAGTGCACCAGGGTGAGGGAGAGTTGTGTAAGCTCCCAGAGTAATGCCTAGGCTTTAGCTCAAATGGATAACTTCACGTTGACTCGGGGTTTGACAACTGATCAGTTCTATTTATCATTACAGAAGCACCTGGATGACTCAGTCATGAGTCACAGGAAGGGGAGGAGTTACCTGGTTGCTATCTTTGAGTGACAGGATGAAGGAGTGGCCTAGCGTGTCCAGGTGAGCCAAGGACTGCTGCAGGTGGGAGAGGGCGTGGTCAAAGCTGGAGGTGTCGCTTCTGTCTGACTCCACCTCGTCTACGCCCCTTTTTCTACTCTTCTCTCTGAGCTGCCGCAGAGCCTTCATCCCCCTCTTCATCACCTCCACCCGCACACTCACACTGAGCTAGGACAGGAGAGAGAGGGGTTAACACACTGAGCTAGGACAGGAGAGAGAGAGAGGGGTTAACACACTGAGCTAGGACAGGAGAGAGAGAGGTTAACACACTGAGCTAGGACAGGAGAGAGAGAGAGGGGTTAACACACTGAGCTAGGACAGGAGAGAGAGGGGTTAACACACTGAGCTAGGACAGGAGAGAGAGAGAGGGGTTAACACACTGAGCTAGGACAGGAGAGAGAGAGGTTAACACACTGAGCTAGGACAGGAGAGAGAGAGAGGGGTTAACACACTGAGCTAGGACAGGAGAGAGAGAGAGGGGTTAACACACTGAGCTAGGACAGGAGAGAGAGAGAGAGAGAGAGGGGTTAACACACTGAGCTAGGACAGGAGAGAGCGGGGTTAACACACTGAGCTAGGACAGGAGAGAGAGAGGTTAACACACTGAGCTAGGACAGGAGAGAGAGGGGTTAACACACTGAGCTAGGACAGGAGAGAGAGAGAGGGGTTAACACACTGAGCTAGGACAGGAGAGAGAGAGGTTAACACACTGAGCTAGGACAGGAGAGAGAGAGAGGGGTAAACACACTGAGCTAGGACAGGAGAGAGAGAGAGGGGTTAACACACTGAGCTAGGACAGGAGAGAAAGGGGTTAACACACTGAGCTAGGACAGGAGAGAGAGAGAGAGAGAGGGGTTAACACACTGAGCTAGGACAGGAGAGAAAGGGGTTAACACACTGAGCTAGGACAGGAGAGAGAGAGAGAGAGAGAGAGGGGTTAACACACTGAGCTAGGACAGGAGAGAGAGAGAGAGAGGGGTTAACACACTGAGCTAGGACAGGAGAGAGAGAGAGAGAGAGAGAGGGGTTAACACACTGAGCTAGGACAGGAGAGAGAGAGGTTAACACACTGAGCTAGGACAGGAGAGAGAGAGGTTAACACACTGAGCTAGGACAGGAGAGAGAGGGGTTAACACACTGAGCTAGGACAGGAGAGAGAGAGAGGGGTTAACACACTGAGCTAGGACAGGAGAGAGAGAGGTTAACACACTGAGCTAGGACAGGAGAGAGAGAGGTTAACACACTGAGCTAGGACAGGAGAGAGAGGGGTTAACACACTGAGCTAGGACAGGAGAGAGAGAGGTTAACACACTGAGCTAGGACAGGAGAGAGAGAGAGGGGTTAACACACTGAGCTAGGACAGGAGAGAGAGAGAGGGGTTAACACACTGAGCTAGGACAGGAGAGAGAGGGGTTAACACACTGAGCTAGGACAGGAGAGAGAGAGAGGGGTTAACACACTGAGCTAGGACAGGAGAGAGAGAGAGGGGTTAACACACTGAGCTAGGACAGGAGAGAAAGGGGTTAACACACTGAGCTAGGACAGGAGAGAGAGAGAGAGAGAGGGGTTAACACACTGAGCTAGGACAGGAGAGAAAGGGGTTAACACACTGAGCTAGGACAGGAGAGAGAGAGAGAGAGAGAGGGGTTAACACACTGAGCTAGGACATGAGAGAGCGGGGTTAACACACTGAGCTAGGACAGGAGAGAGAGAGAGAGAGAGAGGGGTTAACACACTGAGCTAGGACAGGAGAGAGAGAGAGAGAGGGGTTAACACACTGAGCTAGGACAGGAGAGAGAGAGAGAGAGAGAGAGGGGTTAACACACTGAGCTAGGACAGGAGAGAGAGAGAAGGGTTAACACACTGAGCTAGGACAGGAGAGAGAGAGGTTAACACACTGAGCTAGGACAGGAGAGAGAGAGGGGTTAACACACTGAGCTAGGACAGGAGAGAGAGAGAGGGGTTAACACACTGAGCTAGGACAGGAGAGAAAGGGGTTAACACACTGAGCTAGGACAGGAGAGAGAGAGAGAGAGAGAGGGGTTAACACACTGAGCTAGGACAGGAGAGAAAGGGGTTAACACACTGAGCTAGGACAGGAGAGAGAGAGAGAGAGAGAGGGGTTAACACACTGAGCTAGGACAGGAGAGAGCGGGGTTAACACACTGAGCTAGGACAGGAGAGAGAGAGAGAGAGAGAGGGGTTAACACACTGAGCTAGGACAGGAGAGAGAGAGAGAGAGAGGGGTTAACACACTGAGCTAGGACAGGAGAGAGAGAGAGAGAGAGAGGGGTTAACACACTGAGCTAGGACAGGAGAGAGAGAGAGAGAGAGAGGGGTTAACACACTGAGCTAGGACAGGAGAGAGCGGGGTTAACACACTGAGCTAGGACAGGAGAGAGAGAGAGAGAGAGAGGGGTTAACACACTGAGCTAGGACAGGAGAGAGAGAGAGAGAGGGGTTAACACACTGAGCTAGGACAGGAGAGAGAGAGAGAGAGAGAGGGGTTAACACACTGAGCTAGGACAGGAGAGAGAGAGAGAGAGAGAGGGGTTAACACACTCTCCTGTCTCTATTAACTTGAAACTTTTGTAAGTGTAATGTTTACTGTTCAGAGAGAGTGAAAGAAAGAAAGAGAGAGAGAGAGATAAAGAGACAGTGGATAGTCATTAATCAATGGCGTGTCAGGGGACGATTGATAACGATGGGGGACATGCCAGGGGCTTTAGAAGAGGGGGGACATGCCAGGGGCTTTAGAAGAGGAGGGACAGGGGGGACATGCCAGGGGCTTTAGAAGAGGGGGGACATGCCAGGGGCTTTAGAAGAGGAGGGACATGCCAGGGGCTTTAGAAGAGGGGGGACATGCCAGGGGCTTTAGAAGAGGAGGGACATGCCAGGGGCTTTAGAAGAGGAGGGACAGGGGGGACATGCCAGGGGCTTTAGAAGAGGAGGGACAGGAGGGACATGTCAGGGGCTTTAGAAGAGGAGGCACATGCCAGGGGCTTTAGAAGAGGGGGGACAGGGGGGACATGCCAGGGGCTTTAGAAGAGGAGGGACAGGAGGGACATGTCAGGGGCTTTAGAAGAGGAAGGACATGCCAGGGGCTTTAGAAGAGGGGGGACATGCCAGGGGCTTTAGAAGAGGGGGGACATGCCAGGGGCTTTAGAAGAGGAGGGACATGCCAGGGGCTTTAAAAGAGGAGGGACATGCCAGGGGCTTTTGAAGAGGGGGGACAGGGGGGACATGCCAGGGGCTTTAGAAGAGGGGGGACAGGGGGGACATGCCAGGGGCTTTAGAAGAGGGGGGACATGGTGGACATGCCAGGGGCTTTAGAAGAGGAGGGACATGCCAGGGGCTTTAGAAGAGGAGGGACATGCCAGGGGCTTTAAAAGAGGAGGGACATGCCAGGGGCTTTTGAAGAGGGGGGACAGGGGGGACATGCCAGGGGCTTTAGAAGAGGGGGGACAGGGGGGACATGCCAGGGGCTTTAGAAGAGGAGGGACATGCCAGGGGCTTTAAAAGAGGAGGGACATGCCAGGGGCTTTTGAAGAGGGGGGACAGGGGGGACATGCCAGGGGCTTTAGAAGAGGGGGGACAGGGGGGACATGCCAGGGGCTTTAGAAGAGGGGGGACAGGGGGGACATGCCAGGGGCTTTAGAAGAGGATGCAGGGTGAAGAGCGAGGAGGAGAGGACGCTTCCATTGAAAGGCCTCAGTGATCAATTACCACCCAGGAAAATTACAATCCTCCCCATCTCCATACTAAAGAACAAAACCTGGGGAGGAAGTGGTTAGCCCCGACCTCCCGCCTCTCACATGGCCTCCTGGGGGATGGATCGAACCATAGAGGGGGGGTGAAAGGTTAGTATTTAGATCAAGGAGACAGACAGCTGTTCCCACTGGTATATGGATGAGGGAGAGGAATGGAAAGGGAGGAGAGAGGATGGAAAGGGAGGAGAGAGAAGAGTATCGGAGGTAAAGAGGGAGGGTGTTGATTAAAGCTAATGTCTATTTTAAAAGCTCAGTGGGTGAGAGGTGCCTGCTGGGAGATGGAGTTTAACGGCTCTGAAGTCAAAGGAGGATCAATAAACTCACCTGGAGAGAAGAGAGAGGCAGAGGAGAAAGAGCAAGCAGGGGAGAGAGGGGGTTGTATTTGTATATATTATGGATCCCCATTAGTTCCTGTCAAGGCAGCAGCTACTCTTCCTGGAGTTTATTATGGATCCCCATTAGTTCCTGTCAAGGCAGCAGCTACTCTTCCTGGGGTTTATTATGGATCACCATTAGTTCCTTCCCAGGCAGCAGCTCCTCTTCCTGGGGTTTATTATGGATCCCCATTAGTTCCTGACAAGGCAGCAGCTACTCTTCCTGGGGTTTATTATGGATCCCCATTAGTTCCTGCCAAGGCAGCAGCTACTCTTCCTGGGGTTTATTATGGGTCCCCATTAGTTCCTGTCAAGGCAGCAGCTACTCTTCCTGGGGTTTATTATGGATCCCCATTAGTTCCTGCCAAGGCAGCAGCTACTCTTCCTGGGGTTTATTAAGGATCCCCATTAGTTCCTGCCAAGGCAGCAGCTACTCTTCCTGGAGTTTATTATGGATCCCCATTAGTTCCTGCCAAGGCAGCAGCTACTCTTCCTGGGGTTTATTATGGATCCCCATTAGTTCCTGTCAAGGCAGCAGCTACGCTTCCTGGGGTTTATTATGGATCCCCATTAGTTCCTGTCAAGGCAGCAGCTACTCTTCCTGGGGTTTATTATGGATCCCCATTAGTTCCTGTCAAGGCAGCAGCTACTCTTCCTTGGGTTTATTATGGATCCCCATTAGTTCCTGTCAAGGCAGCAGCTACTCTTCCTTGGGTTTATTATGGATCCCCATTAGTTCCTGCCAAGGCAGCAGCTACTCTTCCTGGGGTTTATTACTGATCCCCATTAGTTTCTGTTCTGATGGAGAGGAGAATGGGACAAGATGAGAGGAGAGAGGGGGTTGGAGAGGAGAATGGGACAAGATGAGAGGAGAGAGGGGGTTGGAGAGGAGAATGGGACAAGATGAGAGGAGAAAGGGGGTTGGAGAGGAGAACGGGACAAGATGAGGGGAGAGAGGGGGTTGGAGAGGAGAACGGGACAAGATGAGGGGAGAGAGGGGGTTGGAGAGGAGAACGGGACAAGATGAGGGGAGAGAGGGGGTTGGAGAGGCGAACGGGACAAGATGAGGGGAGAGAGGGGGTTGGAGAGGAGAACGGGACAAGATGAGGGGAGAGAGGGGGTTGCCATTGCGGTTGCCAGATCTTTCTGTATCATTTTAAATATGCAGACATTTATTTGTAAACAACATCAGAGTGGAGTGTAGCTGACTGGCTGGTACATCCTGTACATCCCAAATCCCTATATAGGGCACTACTTTAGACCAGGGCTCTATGACACCCTATTCCCTATATAGGGCACTACTTTAGATCAGGGCTCTACAGCACCCTATTCCCTATATAGGGCACTACTTTAGACCAGGGCTCTATGACACCCTATTCCCTATGCAGGGCACTACTTTAGACCAGGGCTCTATGACACCCTATTCCCTATGCAGGGCACTACTTTAGACCAGGGCTCTATGACACCCTATTCCCTATGCAGGGCACTACTTTAGACCAGGGCTCTATGGCACCCTATTCCCTATGCAGGGCACTACTTTAGACCAGGGCTCTATGACACCCTATTCCCTATGCAGGGCACTACTTTAGACCAGGGCTCTATGACACCCTATTCCCTATGCAGGGCACTAATTTAGACCAGGGCTCTATGACACCCTATTCCCTATATAGGGCACTACTTTAGACCAGGGCTCTATGACACCCTATTCCCTATGCAGGGCACTACTTTAGACCAGGGCTCTATGACACCCTATTCCCTATGCAGGGCACTACTTTAGACCAGGGCTCTATGACACCCTATTCCCTATGCAGGGCACTACTTTAGACCAGGGCTCTATGACACCCTATTCCCTATATAGGGCACTACTTTAGACCAGGGCTCTATGACACCCTATTCCCTATGCAGGGCACTACTTTAGACCAGGGCTCTATGACACCCTATTCCCTATATAGGGCACTACTTTAGACCAGGGCTCTATGACACCCTATTCCCTATATAGGGCACTACTTTAGACCAGGGCTCTATGACACCCTATTCCCTATATAGGGCACTACTTTAGACCAGGGCTCTATGACACCCTATTCCCTATATAGGGCACTACTTTAGACCAGGGCTCTATGACACCCTATTCCCTATATAGGGCACTACTTTAGACCAGGGCTCTATGACACCCTATTCCCTATGCAGGGCACTACTTTAGACCAGGGCTCTATGACACCCTATTCCCTATGCAGGGCACTACTTTAGACCAGGGCTCTATGACACCCTATTCCCTATGCAGGGCACTACTTTAGACCAGGGCTCTATGACACCCTATTCCCTATGCAGGGCACTACTTTAGACCAGGGCTCTATGACACCCTATTCCCTATGCAGGGCACTACTTTAGACCAGGGCTCTATGACACCCTATTCCCTATGCAGGGCACTACTTTAGACCAGGGCTCTACGACACCCTATTCCCTATGCAGGGCACTACTTTAGACCAGGGCTCTATGACACCCTATTCCCTATGCAGGGCACTACTTTAGACCAGGGCTCTATGACACCCTATTCCCTATATAGGGCACTACTTTAGACCAGGGCTCTATGACACCCTATTCCCTATATAGGGCACTACTTTAGACCAGGGCTCTATAACACCCTATTCCCTATGCAGGGCACTACTTTAGACCAGGGCTCTATGACACCCTATTCCCTATATAGGGCACTACTTTAGATCAGGGCTCTATGACACCCTATTCCCTATATAGGGCACTACTTTAGATCAGGGCTCTATGACACCCTATTCCCTATATAGGGCACTACTTTAGACCAGGGCTCTATGACACCCTATTCCCTATATAGGGCACTACTTTAGACCAGGGCTCTATGACACCCTATTCCCTATATAGGGCACTACTTTAGATCAGGGCTCTATGACACCCTATTCCCTATATAGGGCACTACTTTAGATCAGGGCTCTATGACACCCTATTCCCTATATAGGGCACTACTTTAGATCAGGGCTCTATGACACCCTATTCCCTATATAGGGCACTACTTTAGACCAGGGCTCTATGACACCCTATTCCCTATGCAGGGCACTACTTTAGACCAGGGCTCTATGACACCCTATTCCCTATTTAACATTTGGCAGGAATAAATCTCTACACCAACTCATTTTCAATAGTGTCCAAATATAACTAAACAAACATTACTTAGTAACAACAAAACTACTGCTACAACTACTAATACAACTACTGCTACAACTACTGCTACAACTACTGCTACAACTACTAATACAACTACTGCTACAACTACTGCTACAACTACTAATAATACTGATAAAACTACTGCTACACCTACTAATACAACTACTGCTACAACTACTAATACAACTACTGCTACAACTACTAATACAACTACTAATACAACTACTGCTACAACTACTAATAAAACTACTAATACAACTACTGCTACAACTACTAATAATACTGATAAAACTACTGCTACAACTACTAATAAAACTACTACTGCTACACCTACTAATAAAACTACTAATAAAACTACTGCTACAACTACTAATAAAACTACTAATAAAACTACTGCTACAACTACTAATAAAACTACTAATACAACTACTGCTACACCTACTAATACAACTACTGCTACAACTACTAATAAAACTACTACTACAACTACTAATACAACTACTGCTACACCTACTAATACAACTACTAATACAACTACTAATACAACTAATACAACTACTGCTACACCTACTAATACAACTACTACTGCTACACCTACTAATACAACTACTACTGCTACACCTACTAATACAACTACTGCTACAACTACTGCTACACCTACTAATACAACTACTGCTACAACTACTAATAAAACTACTACTACAACTACTAATACAACTACTGCTACAACTACTAATACAACTACTACTGCTACACCTACTAATACAACTACTGCTACAACTACTGCTACACCTACTAATACAACTACTGCTACAACTACTAATAAAACTACTACTACAACTACTAATACAACTACTGCTACACCTACTAATACAACTACTGCTACAACTACTGCTACACCTACTAATACAACTACTAATACAACTACTGCTACACCTACTGCTACACCTACTAATACAACTACTACTACAACTACTAATAAAACTACTACTACAACTACTAATAAAACTACTACTACAACTACTAATAAAACTACTACTGCTACACCTACTAATACAACTACTGCTACAACTACTAATAAAACTACTACTACAACTACTAATAAAACTACTACTGCTACACCTACTAATACAACTACTGCTACAACTACTAATAAAACTACTACTACAACTACTAATAAAACTACTGCTGCTACACCTACTAATAAAACTACTGCTACACCTACTGATAAAACTACTACTGCTACACCTACTAATAAAACTACTACTGCTACACCTACTAATAAAACTACTACTGCTACACCTACTAATAAAACTACTACTGCTACACCTACTAATAAAACTACTAATACAACTACTGCTACACCTACTAATAAAACTACTAATACAACTACTGCTACACCTACTAATAAAACTACTACTGCTACACCTACTGATACAACTACTGCTACACCTACTAATACAACTACTACTGCTACACCTACTGATAAAACTACTACTGCTACACCTACTGATAAAACTACTTCTACAACTACTGCTACAACTACTGCTACAACTACTAATAAAACTACTACTGCTACACCTACTGATAAAACTACTACTGCTACACCTACTAATAAAACTACTACTGCTACACCTACTAATAAAACTACTACTGCTACACCTACTAATAAAACTACTACTGCTACACCTACTAATAAAACTACTACTGCTACACCTACTAATAAAACTACTACTGCTACACCTACTAATAAAACTACTAATACAACTACTGCTACACCTACTAATAAAACTACTACTGCTACACCTACTGATACAACTACTGCTACACCTACTGATAAAACTACTACTGCTACACCTACTGATAAAACTACTTCTACTACACCTACTGATAAAACTACTTCTACAACTACTGCTACAACTACTGCTACAACTACTAATAAAACTACTACTGCTACACCTACTGATAAAACTACTACTGCTACACCTACTAATAAAACTACTACTGCTACACCTACTAATAAAACTACTACTGCTACACCTACTAATAAAACTACTACTGCTACACCTACTAATAAAACTACTACTGCTACACTTACTAATAAAACTACTACTGCTACACCTACTAATAAAACTACTACTGCTACACCTACTGATAAAACTACTACTGCTACACCTACTAATACAACTACTGCTACACCTACTAATACAACTACTGCTACACCTACTAATAAAACTACTGCTACACCTACTGATAAAACTACTACTGCTACACCTACTAATAAAACTACTACTGCTACACCTACTGATAAAACTACTACTGCTACACCTACTAATAAAACTACTAATAAAACTACTGCTACACCTACTAATACAACTACTACTGCTACACCTACTAATACAACTACTACTGCTACACCTACTAATAAAACTACTAATACAACTACTGCTACACCTACTAATAAAACTACTACTGCTACACCTACTGATAAAACTACTACTGCTACACCTACTGATAAAACTACTACTGCTACACCTACTGATAAAACTACTTCTACTACACCTACTGATAAAACTACTTCTACAACTACTGCTACAACTACTGCTACAACTACTAATAAAACTACTACTGCTACACCTACTGATAAAACTACTACTGCTACACCTACTAATAAAACTACTACTGCTACACCTACTAATAAAACTACTACTGCTACACCTACTAATAAAACTACTACTGCTACACCTACTAATAAAACTACTACTGCTACACCTACTAATAAAACTACTACTGCTACACCTACTAATAAAACTACTACTGCTACACCTACTGATAAAACTACTACTGCTACACCTACTAATACAACTACTGCTACACCTACTAATACAACTACTGCTACACCTACTAATAAAACTACTGCTACACCTACTGATAAAACTACTACTGCTACACCTACTAATAAAACTACTACTGCTACACCTACTGATAAAACTACTACTGCTACACCTACTAATAAAACTACTAATAAAACTACTGCTACACCTACTAATACAACTACTACTGCTACACCTACTAATACAACTACTACTGCTACACCTACTAATAAAACTACTAATACAACTACTGCTACACCTACTAATAAAACTACTACTGCTACACCTACTGATAAAACTACTACTGCTACACCTACTAATACAACTACTACTGCTACACCTACTAATAAAACTACTAATACAACTACTGCTACACCTACTAATAAAACTACTACTGCTACACCTACTAATAAAACTACTTCTACAACTACTGCTACACCTACTGATAAAACTACTACTGCTACACCTACTAATAAAACTACTAATAAAACTACTGCTACACCTACTAATACAACTACTACTGCTACACCTACTAATAAAACTACTACTGCTACACCTACTGATAAAACTACTACTGCTACACCTACTAATAAAACTACTAATAAAACTACTGCAACACCTACTAATACAACTACTACTGCTACACCTACTAATACAACTACTACTGCTACACCTACTAATAAAACTACTAATACAACTACTGCTACAACTACTAATACAACTACTGCTACACCTACTAATAAAACTACTACTGCTAAATCTACTAATAAAACTACTACTGCTAAATCTACTAATAAAACTACTACTGCTACACCTACTGATAAAACTACTACTGCTACACCTACTAATAAAACTACTACTGCTACACCTACTGATACAACTACTGCTACACCTACTGATAAAACTACTACTGCTACACCTACTGATACAACTACTGCTACACCTACTGATAAAACTACTACTGCTACACCTACTAATACAACTACTGCTACACCTACTAATAAAACTACTACTGCTACACCTACTAATAAAACTACTACTGCTACACCTACTAATAAAACTACTACTGCTACACCTACTGATAAAACTACTACTGCTACACCTACTGATAAAACTACTACTGCTACACCTACTAATAAAACTACTACTGCTACACCTACTGATAAAACTACTACTGCTACACCTACTAATACAACTACTGCTACACCTACTAATAAAACTACTTCTACAACTACTGCTACAACTACTGCTACAACTACTAATACTACTGATAAAACTACTGCTAAAACTACTGCTACAACTACTAATACAACTATTGCTACACCTACAAATACTACTGATAAAACAACTGCTTCAACTGATAAAACTACTACTACAACTGATACAACTACTAATACAACTAAGAAAACTACTAATGCAACTAATAAAACTACTAATACAACTGATAAAACTACTGCTACTACTACTAATACAACTAATAAAACTACTAATACAACTAATAAAACTAATAAAACAACTAATACAACTACTAATACAACTACTACTACAACTAATACAACTAATAAAACAACTAATAAAACTACTAATACAACTAATAAAACTACTAATACAACTACTAATACAACTACTAATACAACTGATAAAACTACTGCTACTACTACTACAACTAATAAAACTACTAATACAAATGATAAAACTAATGCTACAACTAATAAAACTACTATTACAACTAATAAAACAACTAATACAACTACTAATACTACTGCTACAACTAATAAAACTACTATTACAACTAATAAAACAACTAATACAACTACTAATACAACTACTAATACAACTACTAATACAACTAATAAAACAACTAATAATAAAACAACTGATACAACTACTAATACAACTAATAAAACAACTAATCCAACTACTAATACAACGAATAAAACTACTGCTACAACTGATAAAACTACTAATGCAACTAATAAAACTACTAATACAACTGATAAAACTACTGCTGCTACTACTAAAACAACTAATAAAACTACTAATACAACTAATAATACAACTACTAATACAACTGATAAAACTACTGCTACTACTGATAAAACTACTGCTACAACTGATAAAACTACTGCTACTACTACTACAACTAATAAAACTACTAATACAAATTATAAAACTACTGCTACAACTAATAAAACTACTAATACAACTACTAATACAACTAATAAAACAACTAATAAAACAACTAATACAACTACTAATACAACTACTAATACAACTACTAATACAACTGATAAAACTACTAATACTACTGATAAAACTACTGCTACAACTGATAAAACTACTGCTACTACTACTAATACAACTAATAAAACTACTAATACAACTACTGCTACAACTAATGAAACTACTGCTACAACTACTAATACAACTACTAATACAACTAATACAACTACTGCTACAACCACTAATACAACTACTAATACAACTAATACAACTACTGCTACAACTACTAATACAACTACTAATACAACTACTAATACAACTACTGCTACAACTAATGAAACTACTGCTACAACTACTAATACAACTACTAATACAACTAATACAACTACTGCTACAACTACTAATACAACTACTGCTACAACTACTGCTACAACTACTGCTACAACTACTAATACAACTACTGCTACAACCACTAATACAACTACTAATACAACTAATACAACTACTGCTACAACTACTAATACAACTACTGCTACAACTACTGCTACAACTACTAATACAACTACTAATACAACTACTAATACAACTACTGCTACAACCACTAATACAACTACTGCTACAACCACTAATACAACTACTGCTACAACTACTGCTATAACTACTGCTACAACTACTAATACAACTACTAATACAACTACTGCTACAACCACTAATACAACTACTGCTACAACCACTAATACAACTACTGCTATAACTACTGCTACAACTACTGCTATAACTACTGCTACAACCACTAATACAACTACTGCTACAACTACTAATACAACTACTGCTACAACTACTAATACAACCACTAAAACTACTGCTACAACTACTGCTATAACTACTGCTACAACTACTGCTATAACTACTGCTACAACTACTAATACAACTACTGCTACAACCACTAATACAACTACTGCTACAACCACTAATACAACTACTGCTATAACTACTGCTACAACTACTAATACAACTAACAAAACTACTGCTACAACTACTAATACAACTAACAAAACTACTGCTACAACTACTAATACAACTACTAATACAACTACTAATACAACTACTAATACAACTGATAAAACTACTGCTACTACTGATAAAACTACTGCTACAACTACTAATACAACTAACAAAACTACTGCTACAAATTCTAATACAACTACTAATACAACTACTAATACAACTACTAATACAACTAACAAAACTACTGCTACAACTACTAAAACTACTGCTACAACTACTAATACAACTAACAAAACTACTGCTACAACTACTAATAAAACTACTACTGCTACACCTACTAATAAAACTACTACTGCTACACCTACTAATAAAACTACTACTGCTACACCTACTAATAAAACTACTACTGCTACACCTACTAATAAAACTACTACTGCTACACCTACTAATAAAACTACTACTGCTACACCTACTAATAAAACTACTTCTACAACTACTGCTACAACTACTGCTACAACTACTAATACTACTGATAAAACTACTGCTACAACTACTAATACAACTACTTCTACAACTACTGCTACAACTACTAATACAACTATTGCTACACCTACAAATACTACTGATAAAACAACTGCTTCAACTGATAAAACTACTACTACAACTGATACAACTACTAATACAACTAAGAAAACTACTAATGCAACTAATAAAACTACTAATATAACTGATAAAACTACTGCTACTACTACTAATACAACTAATAAAACAACTAATAAAAGAACTAATACAACTACTAATACAACTGATAAAACTACTGCTACTACTACTACAACTAATAAAACTACTAATACAAATGATAAAACTACTGCTACAACTAATAAAACGACTAATACAACTAATAAAACAACTAATACAACTACTAATACAACGAATAAAACTACTGCTACAACTGATAAAACTACTAATACAACTGATAAAACTACTGCTGCTACTACTAATACAACTAATAAAACTACTAATACAACTAATAATACAACTACTAATACAACTGATAAAACTACTGCTACTACTGATAAAACTACTGCTACAACTGATAAAACTACTGCTACTACTACTACAACTAATAAAACTACTAATACAAATTATAAAACTACTGCTACAACTAATAAAACTACTAATACAACTACTAATACAACTAATAAAACAACTAATACAACTACTAATACAACTACTAATACAACTACTAATACAACTGATAAAACTACTAATACTACTGATAAAACTACTGCTACAACTGATAAAACTACTGCTACTACTACTAATACAACTAATAAAACTACTAATACAACTACTGCTACAACTAATGAAACTACTGCTACAACTACTAATACAACTACTAATACAACTAATACAACTACTGCTACAACCACTAATACAACTACTAATACAACTACTGCTACAACTACTAATACAACTACTGCTACAACTACTGCTACAACTACTAATACAACTACTAATACAACTACTAATACAACTACTGCTACAACCACTAATACAACTACAACTACTAATACAACTACTGCTACAACTACTGCTACAACTACTGCTACAACTACTAATACAACTACTGCTACACCTACTAATACAACTACTAATACAACTACTAATACAACTACTGCTACAACCACTAATACAACTACTGCTACAACCACTAATACAACTACTGCTACAACTACAACTACTAATACAACTACTGCTACAACCACTAATACAACTACTAATACAACTAACAAAACTACTGCTACAACTACTAATACAACCACTAATACAACTACTAATACAACTAATACAACTACTGCTACAACTACTAATACAACTAACAAAACTACTGCTACAACTACTAATACAACTAATGAAACTACTTCCTGGTATAGGGTAGGGCAGCAGTGATATAGTTCCTTCCTGGTATAGTTTAGGGCAGCAGTGATAACAGAGTTCCTTCCTGGTATAAGGTAGGGCAGAGTGCCAGACTGCAGGTCCACTGAAGTTATAAAACATCCCTCAGGGTTCTCTCTTTGCTTTGGTTGTTGTAACGACCTTAGATTTATATTAATTTCAAGCCCATAGTTTTTCTTTTCAAAAGCTGCACCTGCGTGTGAATGATTTGGTCCTTCATTAGGACATTAGCGTGTGTTCCAAGCTTGTTTTTTTTGTAATTTTGCTAACGCTAATAGCACATTAGCTTATTGATATTTCAGAGGTCCTCTGTGGTTAGCGGTTTAATGGCAACTATTGTTTTTCTAATTATGTTAACAAAGTTACAAAAAATTGTCAACATTTTCAATATCTTTTTCAAGATGTGTTGCTTGCTGCCAGTTACCAAGTTGCCTAGCAACTGACGTGCATAGCTACACCAGTATACTGATAAACTGGAGACCTCTTCCAACAACTGATGTGAAGGACCCATTTAACTCACTACTGGAAACGTCAGTTATCGCAGTCGAGTCATATTGACTAAGTTGTTGTGAAGATGGCGAGAGGCACGTCTGTTATGAAAACATCTCTTTTTCACACAGATCAACCGTACTAGCTGTTGAGGCTGTGGTCGCGTCCCGTCTTGATGACTGGTAACATGGTCAGGTACAGTGAAGAAAGACCTGTCAAAAGCTGCAGTTGACTCAGAACAGCACAATTTCACCGCACAAACAGAACTAACAACATGATAGTCTTTCCTGGTTGAGGTGAAATTAAAACTACTTCTCTTCTAGTCTTTTTTAAGAAACATTCGACTGTTGAAAACACCTCACAACTTGCATAGTCAATTTGCATACACTTCAAAACAGACAGACATCCCCAGCAGAAACGCCACCAAGGGTTTCTGCACTGTACCCAAACCACAAACAGACTTAATGTGTCACTATGTTTAGAACCATGTCACCACGGACTGCTCTGCCACCGGAGGAAACTCAGGCAAAAAGCACGTTTAGATTAAAAAAAAACAATGAATCAAAGCTGCTCTCTTTCCAAAGCTCTGATTTAACTGTATTTAACAATATGCATATATGAATAGTGTTTAAATATTATTTTTGTCTCTTGGTGTCTTTCCCATATATAACTCTTATTTTATTCATATATATTTTTTTAATGTTTTAAATGGAATGTTCTTGTCCATTACTGTTCTGTGTCATGTATGTGTACGTTTGGTGTGGACTGCAGGAAGAGTAGCTGATACGTGTTAATGAACCCCAGGTAGAGTAGCTGCTACATGTTAATGAACCCCAGGAAGAGTAGCTGATACGTGTTCAGTAGTTAATGGACCCCAGGTAGAGTAGCTGCTACATGTTAATGAACCCCAGGAAGAGTAGCTGATACATGTTAATGAACCCCAGGTAGAGTAGCTGATACATGTTAATGAACCCCAGGAAGAGTAGCTGCTACATGTTAATGAACCCCAGGAAGAGTAGCTGATACATGTTAATGAACCCCAGGAAGAGTAGCTGCTACATGTTAATGAACCCCAGGAAGAGTAGCTGCTACATGTTAATGAACCCCAGGTAGAGTAGCTGATACATGTTAATGAACCCCAGGTAGAGTAGCTGCTACATGTGAATGAACCCCAGGTAGAGTAGCTGCTACATGTTAATGAACCCCAGGAAGAGTAGCTGCTACATGTTAATGAACCCCAGGAAGAGTAGCTGCTACATGTTAATGAACCCCAGGAAGAGTAGCTGCTACATGTTAATGAACCCCAGGTAGAGTAGCTGCTACATGTTAATGAACCCCAGGAAGAGTAGCTGCTACATGTTAATGAACCCCAGGTAGAGTAGCTGCTACATGTTAATGAACCCCAGGTAGAGTAGCTGCTACATGTTAATGAACCCCAGGTAGAGTAGCTGCTACATGTTAATGGACCCCAGGAAGAGTAGCTGCTACATGTTAATGAACCCCAGGAAGAGTAGCTGCTACATGTTCAGTAGTTAATGGACCCCAGGTAGAGTAGCTGCTACATGTTCAGTAGTTTATGGACCCCAGGAAGAGTAGCTGCTACATGTTAATGGACCCCAGGTAGAGTAGCTGCTACATGTTAATGGACCCCAGGTAGAGTAGCTGCTACATGTTAATGAACCCCAGGAAGAGTAGCTGCTACATGTTAATGGACCCCAGGTAGAGTAGCTGCTACATGTTAATGGACCCCAGGTAGAGTAGCTGCTGTGTGTTCAGTAGTTAATGGACCCCAGGTAGAGTAGCTGCTACATGTTAATGGACCCCAGGTAGAGTAGCTGCTACATGTTAATGAACCCCAGGTAGAGTAGCTGCTACATGTTAATGGACCCCTGGTAGAGTAGCTGCTACATGTTAATGGACCCCAGGTAGAGTAGCTGCTATATGTTAATGGACCCCAGGAAGAGTAGCTGCTACATGTTAATGGACCCCAGGTAGAGTAGCTGCTACATGTTCAGTAGTTAATGGACCCCAGGTAGAGTAGCTGCTACATGTTAATGGACCCCAGGTAGAGTAGCTGCTGTGTGTTCAGTAGTTAATGGACCCCAGGTAGAGTAGCTGCTACATGTTAATGGACCCCAGGTAGAGTAGCTGCTACATGTTAATGAACCCCAGGAAGAGTAGCTGCTACGTGTTCAGTAGTTAATGGACCCCAGGTAGAGTAGCTGCTACATGTTAATGGACCCCAGGAAGAGTAGCTGATACATGTTAATGAACCCCAGGTAGAGTAGCTGCTACATGTTAATGAACCCCAGGAAGAGTAGCTGCTACATGTTAATGGACCCCAGGTAGAGTAGCTGCTACATGTTAATGGACCCCAGGTAGAGTAGCTGCTACATGTTAATGGACCCCAGGTAGAGTAGCTGCTACGTGTTCAGTAGTTAATGGACCCCAGGTAGAGTAGCTGCTACATGTTAATGGACCCCAGGTAGAGTAGCTGATACATGTTAATGGACCCCAGGAAGAGTAGCTGCTGCATGTTAATGGACCCCAGGAAGAGTAGCTGCTACATGTTAATGAACCCCTGGTAGAGTAGCTGCTACATGTTCAGTAGTTAATGGACCCCAGGAAGAGTAGCTGCTACATGTTAATGAACCCCAGGTAGAGTAGCTGCTACATGTTAATGGACCCCAGGAAGAGTAGCTGCTACATGTTAATGGACCCCAGGTAGAGTAGCTGCTACATGTTAATGGACCCCAGGAAGAGTAGCTGCTACATGTTAATGGACCCCAGGTAGAGTAGCTGCTACATGTTAATGAACCCCAGGAAGAGTAGCTGCTACATGTTCAGTAGTTAATGGACCCCAGGTAGAGTAGCTGCTACATGTTAATGAACCCCAGGAAGAGTAGCTGCTACATGTTAATGAACCCCAGGAAGAGTAGCTGCTACATGTTCAGTAGTTAATGGACCCCAGGTAGAGTAGCTGCTACATGTTCAGTAGTTAATGGACCCCAGGTAGAGTAGCTGCTACATGTTAATGGACCCCAGGTAGAGTAGCTGCTACATGTTCAGTAGTTAATGGACCCCAGGTAGAGTAGCTGCTACATGTTAATGGACCCCAGGTAGAGTAGCTGATACATGTTAATGAACCCCAGGAAGAGTAGCTGATACGTGTTCAGTAGTTAATGGACCCCAGGTAGAGTAGCTGCTACATGTTAATGAACCCCAGGAAGAGTAGCTGATACATGTTAATGAACCCCAGGTAGAGTAGCTGATACATGTTAATGAACCCCAGGAAGAGTAGCTGCTACATGTTAATGAACCCCAGGAAGAGTAGCTGATACATGTTAATGAACCCCAGGAAGAGTAGCTGCTACATGTTAATGAACCCCAGGAAGAGTAGCTGCTACATGTTAATGAACCCCAGGTAGAGTAGCTGATACATGTTAATGAACCCCAGGTAGAGTAGCTGCTACATGTGAATGAACCCCAGGTAGAGTAGCTGCTACATGTTAATGAACCCCAGGAAGAGTAGCTGCTACATGTTAATGAACCCCAGGAAGAGTAGCTGCTACATGTTAATGAACCCCAGGTAGAGTAGCTGCTACATGTTAATGAACCCCAGGAAGAGTAGCTGCTACATGTTAATGAACCCCAGGTAGAGTAGCTGCTACATGTTAATGAACCCCAGGTAGAGTAGCTGCTACATGTTAATGAACCCCAGGTAGAGTAGCTGCTACATGTTAATGGACCCCAGGAAGAGTAGCTGCTACATGTTAATGAACCCCAGGAAGAGTAGCTGCTACATGTTCAGTAGTTAATGGACCCCAGGTAGAGTAGCTGCTACATGTTAATGAACCCCAGGAAGAGTAGCTGCTACATGTTCAGTAGTTAATGGACCCCAGGAAGAGTAGCTGCTACATGTTAATGGACCCCAGGTAGAGTAGCTGCTACATGTTAATGGACCCCAGGTAGAGTAGCTGCTACATGTTAATGAACCCCAGGAAGAGTAGCTGCTACATGTTAATGGACCCCAGGTAGAGTAGCTGCTACATGTTAATGGACCCCAGGTAGAGTAGCTGCTGTGTGTTCAGTAGTTAATGGACCCCAGGTAGAGTAGCTGCTACATGTTAATGGACCCCAGGTAGAGTAGCTGCTACATGTTAATGAACCCCAGGTAGAGTAGCTGCTACATGTTAATGGACCCCTGGTAGAGTAGCTGCTACATGTTAATGGACCCCAGGTAGAGTAGCTGCTATATGTTAATGGACCCCAGGAAGAGTAGCTGCTACATGTTAATGGACCCCAGGTAGAGTAGCTGCTACATGTTCAGTAGTTAATGGACCCCAGGTAGAGTAGCTGCTACATGTTCAGTAGTTAATGGACCCCAGGTAGAGTAGCTGCTACATGTTTATGGACCCCAGGTAGAGTAGCTGCTGTGTGTTCAGTAGTTAATGGACCCC
Organism: Oncorhynchus mykiss; assembly: GCF_013265735.2. Taxonomy (NCBI): domain Eukaryota; kingdom Metazoa; phylum Chordata; class Actinopteri; order Salmoniformes; family Salmonidae; genus Oncorhynchus; species Oncorhynchus mykiss. Next base: position 44,617,838 of record NC_048568.1, on the reverse strand, counting down.
AGGTAGAGTAGCTGCTAAATGTTAATGGACCCCAGGTAGAGTAGCTGCTACATGTTAATGAACCCCAGGAAGAGTAGCTGCTACATGTTAATGGACCCCAGGTAGAGTAGCTGCTACATGTTAATGGACCCCAGGTAGAGTAGCTGCTACATGTTAATGAACCCCAGGAAGAGTAGCTGCTACGTGTTCAGTAGTTAATGGACCCCAGGTAGAGTAGCTGCTACATGTTAATGGACCCCAGGAAGAGTAGCTGATACATGTTAATGAACCCCAGGTAGAGTAGCTGCTACATGTTAATGAACCCCAGGAAGAGTAGCTGCTACATGTTAATGGACCCCAGGTAGAGTAGCTGCTACATGTTAATGGACCCCAGGTAGAGTAGCTGCTACATGTTAATGGACCCCAGGTAGAGTAGCTGCTACGTGTTCAGTAGTTAATGGACCCCAGGTAGAGTAGCTGCTACATGTTAATGGACCCCAGGTAGAGTAGCTGCTACATGTTAATGGACCCCAGGAAGAGTAGCTGCTGCATGTTAATGGACCCCAGGAAGAGTAGCTGCTACATGTTAATGAACCCCTGGTAGAGTAGCTGCTACATGTTGAGTAGTTAATGGACCCCAGGAAGAGTAGCTGCTACATGTTAATGAACCCCAGGTAGAGTAGCTGCTACATGTTAATGGACCCCAGGAAGAGTAGCTGCTACATGTTAATGGACCCCAGGTAGAGTAGCTGCTACATGTTAATGGACCCCAGGAAGAGTAGCTGCTACATGTTAATGGACCCCAGGAAGAGTAGCTGCTACATGTTAATGAACCCCTGGTAGAGTAGCTGCTACATGTTCAGTAGTTAATGGACCCCAGGAAGAGTAGCTGCTACATGTTAATGAACCCCAGGTAGAGTAGCTGCTACATGTTAATGGACCCCAGGAAGAGTAGCTGCTACATGTTAATGGACCCCAGGAAGAGTAGCTGCTGCATGTTAATGGACCCCAGGAAGAGTAGCTGCTACATGTTAATGAACCCCTGGTAGAGTAGCTGCTACATGTTCAGTAGTTAATGGACCCCAGGAAGAGTAGCTGCTGCATGTTAATGGACCCCAGGAAGAGTAGCTGCTACATGTTAATGAACCCCAGGAAGAGTAGCTGCTACATGTTCAGTAGTTAATGGACCCCAGGTAGAGTAGCTGCTACATGTTAATGAACCCCAGGAAGAGTAGCTGCTACATGTTAATGAACCCCAGGAAGAGTAGCTGCTACATGTTCAGTAGTTAATGGACCCCAGGTAGAGTAGCTGCTACATGTTAATGAACCCCAGGAAGAGTAGCTGCTACATGTTAATGAACCCCAGGTAGAGTAGCTGCTACATGTTCAGTAGTTAATGGACCCCAGGTAGAGTAGCTGCTACATGTTAATGGACCCCAGGTAGAGTAGCTGCTACATGTTCAGTAGTTAATGGACCCCAGGTAGAGTAGCTGCTACATGTTAATGGACCCCAGGTAGAGTAGCTGCTACATGTTCAGTAGTTAATGGACCCCAGGAAGAGTAGCTGCTACATGTTCAGTAGTTAATGGACCCCAGGTAGAGTAGCTGCTACATGTTAATGGACCCCAGGTAGAGTAGCTGCTACATATTCAGTAGTTAATGGACCCCAGGAAGAGTAGCTGCTACATGTTCAGTAGTTAATGGACCCCAGGAAGAGTAGCTGCTACATGTTCAGTAGTTAATGGACCCCAGGAAGAGTAGCTGCTACATGTTCAGTAGTTAATGGGGATCCTAATCAACTTAACTCAGCATCATCCCCACCATTATTATCATAATTCTCATCACAACCTCCACCACCACTACCGTCTTCGTCCCCATCATCACCATAATGACCACCATCATCACCATCACATCCTCACCTGATTGACTGCTAGTGGAGAGAACGTTATGTCATCCAGGAAGTGGACAGCATCAGCAGGAAGCAGTCTGTCCAAGTATTTTGCGCAGGTGTCATAGGCGTGAAGGTAGTCCTGCTCTGTCTGGGGGGGTCTCTTTAAAACCTTTAGAAAAGAGGAGGGTACATGTTTTTAGGTGTGCTAGCTGACCGGTTGTTAAGCGTGCTAGCTGACCGGTTGTTAGGCGTGCTAGCTGACCGGTTGTTAGGCGTGCTAGCTGACCGGTTGTTAGGCGTGCTAGCTGACCGGTTGTTAGGCGTGCTAGCTGACCGGTTGTTAGGCGTGCTAGCTGACCGGTTGTTAGGCGTGCTAGCTGACCGGTTGTTAGGCGTGCTAGCTGACAGGTTGTTAGGCGTGCTAGCTGACCGGTTGTTAGGCGTGCTAGCTGACCGGTTGTTAGGCGTGCTAGCTGACCGGTTGTTAGGCGTGCTAGCTGACAATAGTTTGGACACACCTAATCATTCAAGGGCTTTCCTTTATTTTGACTATTTTCTACATTGTAGAATAAAAGTGAAGACATCAAAACTGTGAAATAACACATATGGAATCATGTAGTAAGTGGTAAACAAATCAAAATATATCACCTGGAATGCATTTCAATTAACAGGTGTGTCTTGTTAAAAGTTAATTTGTGGAATTTCTTTCATTTTTAATGCGTTTGAGACAATCAGTTGTGTTGTGACAAGGTAGGGCTGGTATACAGAAGATAGCCCTATTTGGTAAAAGACCAAGTCCATATTATGGCAAGAACAGATCAAATAAGCAAAGAGAAACGACAGTCCATCATTACTTTAAGCCTTGTGTTGTCTTAAGGGTAAAACATGACTCGCCATTATATTTAATAGCAGAGAAAAACCCTAAATTACATTTTTTCAACTTGAAATTTGAATACTTTTCCTAGAGTGACCCCAACATTAGAAAAAGTGAAACATCTCCTTTGTTCATATTTCCATGAAACCTGTACAACACTAGGGGACAAAGATTGTCTTAGGGTCATTTTGATCCGGCAGTATTAAAATAGTTGACACACCACAAAGACACACACACACACACCACACACACACACACAATGAGAAATTGAGATCATGTGAGCTACTGATTGAACTCAGCCAGCAGCTCCTGAAGAGGAAGATCACCATGGTTGGCACAGTCAGAAAGAACAAGCCTGAGCTTCCCCCTGCACTCCTCGCAACATGGGGGAGAAGTTTCCCTTCACCCCCCCTCTAGTTTCTTACCTCCCGAAGAGAAACAAGAATGTGGTCCTCCTGAGCACACTGCACAAAACGGCTGTGATTATGAGGACAGGAAGCCAGCCATCATCCTGGACTGCAGAGATAGCCTGCAGAGTTCTGTCTTACTATCCAGGTCTGTACCCAAACATTTCGAGCTTCGACTTTAAAAAAAATTCCAGAAACAAGTCTCTCACCGTTGCCGCCTGCTATAGACCACCCTCTGCCCCCAGCTGTGCCCTGGACACCATATGTAAACTGATTGCCCCACATCTATCTTCAGAGTTCATCCTGTTAGGTGACCTAAACTGGGACATGCACAACACCCCGGCCATCCTACAATCTAAGCTCGATGCTCTAACTCCCAGCACATCCAGATAGCCTTGGCCTTGTGTACCTTAGCTAGCAACATTGATATTGAGGCAGATTGTAGATAATGCCAGCCGTAATTAACCACATACAGAGCCTTCAGAAAGTATTCATAGCCTTTGACTTATTCCACATTTACAGCCTGAATTCAAAATGGATTTACATAGATCATTTTTTTCGTCCCCCACGAACACACAATACTCAAAAAATCTAAGTGTACAATACATGTTTTAATGTTCGCACATTTAGTGAACATTTTATACAGAAAAAATTAATTTACATCAGTATTCACACCCCTTGAGTCAATACATGTTAGAATCACCTTTGGCAATGATTACAGCAATGAGTCTTTCTGGGTAAGTCTCTAAGAGCTGTGTGTCTTTCTGGGTAAGTCTCTAAGAGCGATTACAGCTGTGAGTCTTTCTGGGTAAGTCTCTAAGAGCTGTGAGTCTTTCTGGGTAAGTCTCTAAGAGCTGTGAGTCTTTCTGAGTAAGTCTCTAAGAGCTGTGAGTCTTTCTGGGTAAGTCTCTAAGAGCTGTGAGTCTTTCTGGGTAAGTCTCTAAGAGCTGTGAGTCTTTCTGGGTAAGTCTCTAAGAGCTGTGAGTCTTTCTGGGTAAGTCTCTAAGAGCTGTGAGTCTTTCTGGGTAAGTCTTTAAGAGCTGTGAGTCTTTCTGGGTAAGTCTCTAAGAGCTGTGAGTCTTTCTGGGTAAGTCTCTAAGAGCTGTGAGTCTTTCTGGGTAAGTCTCTAAGAGCTTTGCACACCTGAACTGTACAATATTTGCACACTTTTAAAAATTCTCCAAGCTCGGTCAAGTTGGTTGTTGGTCATTGCTAGACAACCATTTTCCAGTCTTGCCATAGATTTTCAAGCAGACTTAAGTCAAAACTGTAGCTAGACCACTAAGGAACATTCACCATCGTCTTGGTAAGCAACTCCAGTGTATATTTGCCCTTGTGTTTAAGGTTATCGTCCTGCTGAAAGGTGAACTTGTCTCCCAGTGTCTGGTGGAAAGGTACTGAACCAGGTATTCCTCTAGGATGTTGCCTATGCTTAGCTCTATTTCGTTTATTTTTTAAAATCCTAAATAACTCCCTAGTCCTTGACAAGCATAACATGATGCAGCCACCACCATGCTTGACAATATGAAAAGTGGTACTCAGCGATGTGCTGTGTTGGATTTGCCCCAAACAAAACACTTTGTATCCAGGCCAAAAAGTTCATTTCTTTGCCTTACAGTTTTACTTTACTGCCGTGTTGCAAACAGGATGCATGTTTTGGAATAGTTTTTATTCTGTACAGGCTTCCTTCTTTTCACTCTGTCATTTAGGTTAGTATTGTGGAGTAACTACAATGTTGTTGATCCATCCTCAGTTTTCTCCCATCACAGCCATTAAACTATGTCATTTAGGTTAGTATTGTGGAGTAACTACCATGTTGTTGATCCATCCTCAGTTTTCTCCCATCACAGCCATTAAACTATGTCATTTAGGTTAGTATTGTGGAGTAACTACCATGTTGTTGATCCATCCTCAGTTTTCTCCCATCACAGCCATTAAACTATGTCATTTAGGTTAGTATTGTGGAGTAACTACAATGTTGTAGATCCATCCTCAGTTTTCTCCCATCACAGCCATTAAACTATGTCATTTAGGTTAGTATTGTGGAGTAACTACAATGTTGTTGATCCATCCTCAGTTTTCTCCTATCACAGCCATTAAACTATGTAACTGTTTTAAAGTCACCATTGGCCTCATGGTGAAATCCCTGAGCAGTTTCCTTCCTCTCCGGCAACTGAGTTAGGAAGGACGCCTGTATCTTTGTGGTGACTGGGTGTATTGATACACCATCCAGAGTGTAATGAATAACTTCACCATGCTCCAAGGGATATTCAATGTCTGCTGTTTTATTTTTTACCCATCTACCAATAGGTGGCCTTCTTTGCAAGGCATTGCATTTGTGTTGAAATGTGCTGCTCGACTGAAGGACTTTGCAGATAATTGTATGTGTGTGGTACAGAGATGAGGTAGTCATTAAAAAACAAACATAATAAATAATATTATTGAACACAGAGTGAATCCATGCAAAGTATTGCAACTTATTGTGACTTAAGCACATTTTAACTCTCAACTTATTTTTGCTTGCCATAAAAAAGGTGTTAACTACCTAGACTCGTGACATTTCAGCTTTTCATTTTATATTAATTTGTAAAACCATAATTCCACTTTGACATTATGGGGTATTGTGTGTCAGCCAGTGACGCAACATCTCAATATAACATTGTAAATTCAGGTTATAGCAGGCTGACAGACAGACCACCAGCAGGCTGACAAACTGACCACCAGCAGGCTGACAGACCGACCTACTGTAGACACTACCACTACTATAACTAACCAGTCACTACCACTAATATAACCAGTCACTACCACTACTATAACCAGTCACTACCACTACTATAACCAGTCACTACCACTACTATAACCAGTCACTACCACTACTATAACCAGACACTACCACTACTATAACCAGACACTACCACTACTATAACCAGTCACTACCACTACTACAACCAGTCACTACCACTACTATAACCAGTCACTACCACTACTATAACCAGTCACTACTATAACCATAACCAGTCACTACCACTACTATAACCAGTCACTACCACTACTATAACCAGTCACTACCACTACTATAACCAGTCACTACCACTACTATAACCAGTCACAACTATAACCATAACCAGTCACTACCACTACTACAACCAGTCACTACCACTACTATAACCAGTCACTACCACTACTATAACCAGTCACTACCACTACTATAACCAGTCACTACCACTACTATAACTATAACCAGTCACTACCACTACTATAACCAGTCACTACCACTACTTCTTCTGTCAATCTGTCTCAGTTGAAATAAAGGTTCTGGGTCTCCCCTCCAGAACACCTTCCCTCGCCAGGTAGATAAATAATTACCTGTGGGTCTCCCCTCCAGAACAGCTTCCTTAGCCAGGTTGCGTGCACTGCGCTAGCAGAAACCACACCCCCTCCTGGGCGAGGGAGCCGATTGGCCAGTTTGGAGATGGACAGGACATTCTGACTGGTTAGAACGGGTTCCAGAGCGGCCAGGGGATCCGACACCTCATCGGTCATCTTACGGTAGTCCAGCCCTGAGGGAACATACAACTTTACCATAACAGAGGAAACAGATATCTAACGTGCATATACACTTAAAATGACATATAGACATATACACACTACCACACAAAAGGTTGGTTGGGGTCACTTAGAAAGAAAAGCACATTTTTTTTGTCCATTAAAATAACATCAAATTGATCAGAAATACAGTGTAGACATTGTTAATGTTATTAATGACTGTTGTAGCTGGAAACGGCAGATTTTTTTTAAATGGAATATCTACATAATATCTACATTATCAGCAACCATCACTCCTGTGTTCCAGTGGCACGTTGTGTTAGCTTTTTAAAATAATAAACTTGGATTAGCTAATTGATCATTAGAAAACTCGTTTGCAATTATGTTAGCACAGATGAAAACTGTTGTTCTGATTAAAGAAGCAATAAAACTGGCCTTCTTTAGACTAGTTGAGTATCTGGAGCATCAGCATTTGTGGGTTCGATTACAGGCTCAAAATGACCAGAAACAAAGGATTTTCTTCTGAAACTCGTCAGTCTATTATTGTTCTGAGAAATGAAGGCTATTCCATGCGAGAAATTTCCAAGAAACTGAAGATCTGGTACAACGCTGTGTACTACTCCCTTCACAGAACAGCGCAAACTGGCTCTAACCAGAATAGAAAGAGGAGTGGGAGGCCCCGGTGCACAACTGAGCAAGAGGACAAGTACATTAGAGTGTCAAGTTTGAGAAACAGCCGCCTCACAAGTCCTCAACTGGCAGCTTCATTGAATAGTACCCGCAAAACACCAGTCTCAACGTCAACAGTGAAGAGGCGACTCTGGGACGATGCAAAGAAAGAGCCATCTCTCAGACTGGCCAATAAAAATAAAAGATTAAGATGGGCAAAAGAACACAGACACTGGACAGAGGAACTCTGCCTAGAAGACCAGCATCCCAGAGTCGCCTCTTCACTGTTGACGTTGAGACTGGACAGAGGAACTCTGCCTAGAAGACCAGCATCCCAGAGTCGCCTCTTCACTGTTGACGTTGAGACTGAACAGAGGAACTCTGGCCAAGAAGGCCAGTATCCCAGAGTCGCCTCTTCACTGTTGACGTTGAGACTGGTGTTACACTCCTCTGTAACAGAGTCTCCCATCAATATTTTAAATCGATTCAGGGTCACTAACATATCTAGATGAGGCATGGGTTGTAGACTATTCCATTCAGGGCAATCACCTAGCAGACCGGGTATGGTAACATAGCAACCACCTAGCAGACCGGGTATGGTAACATAGCAACCACCTAGCAGACCGGGTATGGTAACATAGCAACCACCTAGCAGACCGGGTATGGTAACATAGCAACCACCTAGCAGACCGGGAATGGTAACATAGCAACCACCTTGCAGACCGGGTATGGTAACATAGCAACCACCTAGCAGACCGGGTATGGTAACATAGCAACCACCTAGCAGACCGGGTATGGTAACATAGCAACCACCTAGCAGACCGGGTATGGTAACATAGCAACCACCTTGCAGACCGGGTATGGTAACATAGCAACCACCTAGCAGGCCGGGTATGGTAACATAGCAACCACCAAGCAGACCGGGTATGGTAACATAGCAATCCCCTAGCAGACCGGGTATGGTAACATAGCTACCACCTAGCAGACATGGGTATGGTAACATAGCAACTACCTAGCAGAACGGGTATGGTACCATAGCAACCACCTAGCAGACCGGGTATGGTAACATAACAACCACCTAGCAGACGGGTATGGTAACATAGCAACCACATAGACCAGACTACAGAGGGAGTTTACCTGCTGGTGGTGAAGGAGACCAGACTACAGAGGGAGTTTACCTGCTGGTGGTGAAGGAGACCAGACTACAGAGGTAAAGAGGGAGTTTACCTGCTGGTGGTGAAGGAGACCAGACTACAGAGGGAGTTTACCTGCTGGTGGGGAAGGAGACCAGACTACAGAGGTAAAGAGGGAGTTTACCTGCTGGTGGGGAAGGAGACCAGACTACAGAGGTAAAGAGGGAGTTTACCTACTGGTGGTGAAGGAGACCAGACTACAGAGGTAAAGAGGGAGTTTACCTGCTGGTGGGGAAGGAGACCAGACTACAGAGGTAAAGAGGGAGTTTACCTACTGGTGGTGAAGGAGACCAGACTACAGAGGTAAAGAGGGAGTTTACCTGCTGGTGGTGAAGGAGACCAGACTACAGAGGTAAAGAGGGAGTTTACCTGCTGGTGGGGAAGGAGACCAGACTACAGAGGTAAAGAGGGAGTTTACCTGCTGGTGGTGAAGGAGACCAGACCACAGAGGTAAAGAGGGAGTTTACCTGCTGGTGGTGAAGGAGACCAGACTACAGAGGTAAAGAGGGAGTTTACCTGCTGGTGGTGAAGGAGACCAGACTACAGAGGTAAAGAGGGAGTTTACCTGCTGGTGGTGAAGGAGACCAGACTACAGAGGTAAAGAGGGAGTTTACCTGCTGGTGGTGAAGGAGACCAGACTACAGAGGTAAAGAGGGAGTTTACCTGCTGGTGGTGAAGGAGACCAGACTACAGAGGGAGTTTACCTGCTGGTGGTGAAGGAGACCAGACTACAGAGGGAGTTTACCTGCTGGTGGTGAAGGAGACCAGACTACAGAGGTAAAGAGGGAGTTTACCTGCTGGTGGAGAAGGAGACCAGACTACAGAGGTAAAGAGGGAGTTTACCTACTGGTGGTGAAGGAGACCAGACTACAGAGGTAAAGAGGGAGTTTACCTACTGGTGGTGAAGGAGACCAGACTACAGAGGGAGTTTACCTGCTGGTGGTGAAGGAGACCAGACTACAGAGGTAAAGAGGGAGTTTACCTGCTGGTGGTGAAGGAGACCAGACTACAGAGGTAAAGAGAGAGTTTACCTGTTGGTGGTGAAGGAGACCAGACTACAGAGGTAAAGAGGGAGTTTACCTGCTGGTGGTGAAGGAGACCAGACTACAGAGGTAAAGAGAGAGTTTACCTGTTGGTGGTGAAGGAGACCAGACTACAGAGGTAAAGAGGGAGTTTACCTGCTGGTGGTGAAGGAGACCAGACCACAGAGGTAAAGAGGGAGTTTACCTGCTGGTGGTGAAGGAGACCAGACTACAGAGGTAAAGAGGGAGTTTACCTGCTGGTGGGGAAGGAGACCAGACTACAGAGGTAAAGAGGGAGTTTACCTGCTGGTGGTGAAGGAGACCAGACTACAGAGGTAAAGAGGGAGTTTACCTGCTGGTGGTGAAGGAGACCAGACTACAGAGGTAAAGAGGGAGTTTACCTGCTGGTGGTGAAGGAGACCAGACTACAGAGGGAGTTTACCTGCTGGGGGTGAAGGAGACCAGACTACAGAGGTAAAGAGGGAGTTTACCTGCTGGTGGGGAAGGAGACCAGACTACAGAGGTAAAGAGGGAGTTTACCTGCTGGTGGTGAAGGAGACCAGACTACAGAGGTAAAGAGGGAGTTTACCTGCTGGTGGAGAAGGAGACCAGACTACAGAGGTAAAGAGGGAGTTTACCTGCTGGTGGTGAAGGAGACCAGACTACAGAGGTAAAGAGGGAGTTTACCTGCTGGTGGTGAAGGAGACCAGACTACAGAGGTAAAGAGGGAGTTTACCTGCTGGTGGTGAAGGAGACCAGACTACAGAGGGAGTTTACCTGCTGCTGGTGAAGGAGACCAGACTACAGAGGTAAAGAGGGAGTTTACCTGCTGGTGGGGAAGGAGACCAGACTACAGAGGTAAAGAGGGAGTTTACCTGCTGCTGGTGAAGGAGACCAGACTACAGAGGTAAAGAGGGAGTTTACCTGCTGGTGGGGAAGGAGACCAGACTACAGAGGTAAAGAGGGAGTTTACCTACTGGTGGTGAAGGAGACCAGACTACAGAGGTAAAGAGGGAGTTTACCTGCTGGTGGTGAAGGAGACCAGACTACAGAGGGAGTTTACCTGCTGGTGGTGAAGGAGACCAGACTACAGAGGGAGTTTACCTGCTGGTGGTGAAGGAGGCCAGACTACAGAGGTAAAGAGGGAGTTTACCTGCTGGTGGTGAAGGAGACCAGACTACAGAGGTAAAGAGGGAGTTTACCTGCTGGTGGTGAAGGAGACCAGACTACAGAGGTAAAGAGGGAGTTTACCTGCTGGTGGTGAAGGAGACCAGACTACAGAGGTAAAGAGGGAGTTTACCTGCTGGTGGTGAAGGAGACCAGACTACAGAGGGAGTTTACCTGCTGGTGGTGAAGGAGGCCAGACTACAGAGGTAAAGAGGGAGTTTACCTGCTGGGGGTGAAGGAGACCAGACTACAGAGGTAAAGAGGGAGTTTACCTGCTGGGGGTGAAGGAGACCAGACTACAGAGGTAAAGAGGGAGTTTACCTGCTGGTGGGGAAGGAGACCAGACTACAGAGGTAAAGAGGGAGTTTACCTGCTGGTGGTGAAGGAGACCAGACTACAGAGGTACAGAGGGAGTTTACCTGCTGGTGGGGAAGGAGACCAGACTACAGAGGAAAAGAGGGAGTTTACCTAATGGTGGTGAAGGACACTAAACTACAGAGGTAAAGAGGGAGTTTACCTGCTGGTGGTGAAGGAGACCAGACTACAGAGGTAAAGAGGGAGTTTACCTGCTGGTTGTGAAGGAGACCAGACTACAGAGGTAAAGAGGGAGTTTACCTGCTGGGGGTGAAGGAGACCAGACTACAGAGGTAAAGAGGGAGTTTACCTGCTGGTGGTGAAGGAGACCAGACTACAGAGGTAAAGAGGGAGTTTACCTGCTAGTGGTGAAGGAGACCAGACTACAGAGGTAAAGAGGGAGTTTACCTGCTGGTGGGGAAGGAGACCAGACTACAGAGGTAAAGAGGGAGTTTACCTGCTGGTGGTGAAGGAGACCAGACTACAGAGGTAAAGAGGGAGTTTACCTGCTGGTTGTGAAGGAGACCAGACTACAGAGGTAAAGAGGGAGTTCACCCAAAAGGCCTTTGTAGATGAAGACATACAAATGTATCTTTCTGCGGATATAAAGTGAGGTCCAACCTTCTATTTGGTATAAGGTGCAATGGTGAGGAGGCTGCATGATAAACAGAGGAGGCTGCATTATACACAGAGTCCAGTCTCTGTCAGACAGAGGAGGCTGCATTATACACAGAGTCCAGTCTCTGTTAGACAGAGGAGGCTGCATGATAAACAGAGTCCAGTCTCTGTAAGACAGAGGAGGCTGCATGATAAACAGAGTCCAGTCTCTGTAAGACAGAGGAGGCTGCATGATAAACAGAGTCCAGTCTCTGTCAGACAGAGGAGGCTGCATTATACACAGAGTCCAGTCTCTGTTAGACAGAGGAGGCTGCATGATAAACAGAGTCCAGTCTCTGTAAGACAGAGGAGGCTGCATGATAAACATAGTCCAGTCTCTGTAAGACAGAGGAGGCTGCATGATAAACAGAGTCCAGTCTCTGTACGACAGAGGAGGCTGCATGATAAACAGAGTCCAGTCTCTGTAAGACAGAGGAGGCTGCATGATAAACAGAGTCCAGTCTCTGTACGACAGAGGAGGCTACATGATAAACAGAGTCCAGTCTCTGTTAGACAGAGGAGGCTGCATGATAAACAGAGTCCAGTCTCTGTAAGACAGAGGAGGCTGCATGATAAACAGAGTCCAGTCTCTGTACGACAGAGGAGGCTGCATGATAAACAGAGGAGACTGCATGATACACAGAGTCCAGTCTCTGTAAGACAGAGGAGGCTGCATGATAAACAGAGTCCAGTCTCTGTACGACAGAGGAGGCTGCATGATAAACAGAGGAGACTGCATGATACACAGAGTCCAGTCTCTGTAAGACAGAGGAGGCTGCATGATAAACAGAGTCCAGTCTCTGTACGACAGAGGAGGCTGCATGATAAACAGAGTCCAGTCTCTGTTAGACAGAGGAGGCTGCATGATAAACAGAGGAGACTGCATGATAAACAGAGTCCAGTCTCTGTTAGACAGAGGAGGCTGCATGATAAACAGAGGAGACTGCATGATAAACAGAGTCCAGTCTCTGTAAGACAGAGGAGGCTGCATGATAAACAGAGTCCAGTCTCTGTAAGACAGAGGAGGCTGCATGATAAACAGAGTCCAGTCTCTGTCAGACAGAGGAGGCTGCATGATACACAGAGTCCAGTCTCTGTACGACAGAGGAGGCTGCATGATAAACAGAGTCCAGTCTCTGTTAGACAGAGGAGGCTGCATGATACACAGAGTCCAGTCTCTGTCAGACAGAGGAGGCTGCATGATACACAGAGTCCAGTCTCTGTAAGACAGAGGAGGCTGCATGATTAACAGAGTCCAGTCTCTGTTAGACAGAGGAGGCTGCATGATAAACAGAGTCCAGTCTCTGTCAGACAGAGGAGGCTGCATGATAAACAGAGTCCAGTCTCTGTTAGACAGAGGAGGCTGCATGATAAACAGAGTCCAGTCTCTGTCAAACAGAGGAGGCTGCATGATAAACAGAGTCCAGTCTCTCTAAGACAGAGGAGGCTGCATGATAAACAGAGTCCAGTCTCTGTAAGACAGAGGAGGCTGCATGATAAACAGAGTCCAGTCTCTGTCAGACAGAGGAGGCTGCATGATAAACAGAGTCCAGTCTCTGTTAGACAGAGGAGGCTGCATGATAAACAGAGGAGGCTGCATGATAAACAGAGTCCAGTCTCTGTTAGACAGAGGAGGCTGCATGATAAACAGAGTCCAGTCTCTGTTAGACAGAGGAGGCTGCATGATAAACAGAGGAGGCTGCATGATAAACAGAGTCCAGTCTCTGTTAGACAGAGGAGGCTACATGATAAACAGAGTCCAGTCTCTGTTAGACAGAGGAGGCTGCATGATAAACAGAGTCCAGTCTCTGTAAGACAGAGGAGGCTGCATGATAAACAGAGTCCAGTCTCTGTTAGACAGAGGAGGCTGCATGATAAACAGAGTCCAGTCTCTGTACGACAGAGGAGGCTGCATGATAAACAGAGTCCAGTCTCTGTAAGACAGAGGAGGCTGCATGATAAACAGAGTCCAGTCTCTGTAAGACAGAGGAGGCTGCATGATAAACAGAGTCCAGTCTCTGTTAGACGGAGGAGGCTGCATGATAAACAGAGTCCAGTCTCTGTTAGACAGAGGAGGCTACATGATAAACAGAGTCCAGTCTCTGTACGACAGAGGAGGCTGCATGATAAACAGAGTCCAGTCTCTATAAGACAGAGGAGGCTGCATGATACACAGAGTCCAGTCTCTGTAAGACAGAGGAGGCTGCATGATAAACAGAGTCCAGTCTCTGTACGACAGAGGAGGCTGCATGATAAACAGAGTCCAGTCTCTATAAGACAGAGGAGGCTGCATGATACACAGAGTCCAGTCTCTGTAAGACAGAGGAGGCTGCATGATAAACAGAGTCCAGTCTCTGTTAGACAGAGGAGGCTGCATGATACACAGAGGAGGCTGCATGCATATACAACAATCATAATTAATTACAGAGATAAAAGTGGCCTGAACAAGCTTATTTTTGCCATAAGCGGGAAGCAAGCCTTATTACGAAAAATAAAAACCCAATTTCAATTTAAGCTTTGTCACAAGATTATCCACATGAACTTTAAAGGACAACTTGTCATCCAACCATATACCTAGGTATGTGTAGGATGACACTTTTTCAATGGATAAGCCACCAGATGTGACAATCCTAACCTTCTCTGGCAGAGTTCTAACTCTGGTAAAGGTCATGAATTTAGTTTTTTTGTACATTCAAGACCAGTTTGAGACCATAAAGGGAGGCCTGCAGTGACTGAAAAGCAGTGTGGATCTCTTCAACAGCCTGAACCAGAGAAGGAATTACATAAAGAGATGACTGTGTCATCTGTATATAGATGTAACTTTGCTGGTTGCATCCCATTCCCCAAATCATTAATACAAAAATTGAGAACAACACAGGAGCTAAAATGGAACCCTGGGGGACACCTCTATTAATCTCTAGAAAGCCAGACTTGTGATGCTCAGTATATAGCACATTAGTTCCTAAACCAATTTACTGCCCCTTCACTGAGACCCAATGTTTCTGAGTCTAGCTAACAACAATTCAAGGTCAACTGAATCAAAGACCTTTGTTAAATACACAAAACGGAGCAACACAGCGTTGCTTTATATCAAGTGCGTTAATGTGGTCGTTTGCCACACTGCCATAGCTGCAGTCGCGGTGCTGTTCAGGTCACCAGCCGTCACTGGTGTGTGTGGTAGAAGGGCTGGTGTTACGAGGGACAGGAGGGGAGGAAGTACTGCAAATACTGTTGACAACTTCCTGTCGAGTTCAGAACACACGGGCGGGACACACACACACACACACACACACACAAACATCATAGAGCCCTGGTCTAAAGCAGTGCCCTGCATAGGGAATAGGGTGCCATAGAGATGGTGCCATAGAGCCCTGGTCTAAAGCAGTGCCCTGCATAGGGAATAGGGTGTCATTGAGCCCTGGTCTAAAGTAGTGCCCTGCATAGGGAATAGGGTGCCGTAGTGCCCTGGTCTAAAGTAGTGCCCTGCATAGGGAATAGGGTGTCATAGAGCCCTGATCTAATGTAGTGCCCTATATAGGGAATAGGGTGTCATTGAGCCCTGATCTAAAGTAGTGCCCTGCATAGGCAATAGGGTGCCGTATAGCCCTGGTCTAAAGTAGTGCCCTGCATAGGGAATAGGGTGTCATAGAGCCCTGATCTAATGTAGTGCCCTATATAGGGAATAGGGTGTCATTGAGCCCTGATCTAAAGTAGTGCCCTATATAGGGATTTGGGATCCCTGGCTGTTTCCTTACCGGTAGTGATATCCCTGGCTGTTTCCTTACCGGTAGTGATATCCCTGGCTGTTTCCTTACCGGTAGTGATAGCCCTGGCTGTTTCCTTACCGGTAGTGATATCCCTGGCTGTTTCCTTACCGGTAGTGATATCCCTGGTTGTTTCCTTACCGGTAGTGATATCCCTGGCTGTTTCCTTACCGGTAGTGATATCCCTGGTTGTTTCCTTACCGGTAGTGATATCCCTGGCTGTTTCCTTACCGGTAGTGATATCCCTGGTTGTTTCCTTACCAGTAGTGACGGAGCGGAGCTTCTTGAGCAGTTTGATGTGAGTGTCAGGGGTGATGACAGAAGAGCAGTACGATCCACAACACTCCTCCAACAGGGTATAGTAATACAACAGCCTAGAAAGGAGAGGAGAGGAGAATCAGGGAGAGGAGAGGAGAATCAGGGAGAGGAGAATCAGGGAGAGGAGAATCAGGGAGAGGAGAATCAGGGAGAGGAGAATAAGGGAGAGGAGAATAAGGGGGAGGAGAATCAGGGGGAGGAGAATCAGGGGGAGGAGAGGAGAATCAGGGAGAGGAGAATCAGGGAGATGAGAATCAGGGAGATGAGAATCAGGGAGAGGAGAATCAGGAATCAGGGAGAGGAGAATCAGGGAGAGGAGAATCAGGGAGAGGAGAATCAGGGAGAGGAGAAGATGGGAGAGGAGAAGATGGAATCCGGGAGAAGATGGAATTAGGGAGAAGATGGAATCAGGGAGAGGAGAAGATGGAATCATGGAGAGGAGAGGAGGGAATCAGGGAGAGGGGAATATGGAATCAGGGAGAGGAGTAGATGGAATCAGGGAGAGAAGAAGAGGGAATCAGGGAGAGGAGAAGAGGGAATCATGGAGAGGAGAGGAGGGAATCAGGGAGAGGGGAATATGGAATCAGGGAGAGGAGTAGATGGAATCAGGGAGAGAAGAAGAGGGAATCAGGGAGAGGAGAAGAGGGAATCAGGGAGAGGAGAAGAGGGAATCAGGGAGAGGAGAAGAGGGAATCAGGGAGAGGAGAAGATGGAATCAGGGAGAGGAGAAGATGGAATCAGGGAGAGGAGAAGAGGGAATCAGGGAGAGGGAATCAGGGAGAGGGAATCAGGGAGAAGATGGAATCAGGGAGAGGAGAATAGGGAATCAGGGAGAGGAGAATAGGGAATCAGGGAGAGGAGAAGGGGGAATCAGGGAGAGGTGGAGTCATGGAGATGAGAATATGTAATCATGGAGAGGAGAAGAGGGAATCATGGAAAGGAGAAGAGGGAATCATCGTGAGGAGAAGAGGGAATCATCGTAAGGAGAAGAGGGAATCATCGTGAGAAGAAGAGGATCAGGGAGAGGAGAAGAGGAGAAGAGGATCAGGGAGAGGAGAAGAGGATCAGGGAGAGGAGAAGAGGAGAAGAGGATCAGGGAGAGAGGGAGAGGAGAAGAGGAGAAGAGGATCAGGGAGAGGAGAAGAGGAGAAGAGGATCAGGGAGATGAGAAGAGGAGAAGAGGATCAGGGAGAGGAGATGAGGAGAAGAGGATCAGGGAGAGGAGAAGAAGAGAAGAAGATCAGAGAGAGGAGAAGAGGATCAGGGAGAGGAGAAGTGGATCAGGGAGAGGAGAAGAGGATCAGGGAGAGGAAAAGAGGATCAGGGAGAGGAGAAGAGGATCAGGGAGAGGAGAAGAGGATCAGGGAGAGGAGAAGAGGATCAGGGAGAGGAGAAGATGATCAGGGAGAGGAGAAGAAGAGAAGAGGATCAGCGAGAGGAGAAGAGGATCAGGGAGAGGAGAAGAGGATCAGGGAGAGGAGAAGAGGAGAAGAGGATCAGGGAGAGGGGAAGAGGAAAGGGAGGAGAATAGGATCAGGGAGAGGAGAAGAGGATCAGGGAGAGGAGAAGAGGAGAAGAGGATCAGAGAGAGGAGAAGAGGATCAGGGAGAGGAGAAGAGGATCAGGGAGAGGAGAAGAGGATCAGGGAGAGGGGAAGAGGATCAGGGAGAGGAGAAGAGGATCAGGGAGAAGAGGATCCGGGAGAGGAGAAGAGGATCAGGGAGAGAAGAGGATCAGGGAGAGGAGAAAAGGATCCGGGAGAGGAGAAGAGGATCAGGGAGAGGAGAAGAAGATCAGGGAGAGGGGAAGAGGATCAGGGAGAGGAGAAGAGGAGAAGAGGATCAGAGAGAGGAGAAGAGGATCAGGGAGAGGAGAAGAGGAGAAGGGGATCAGGGAGAGGAGAAGAGGAGAAGTGGATCAGGGAGAGGAGAAGAGGATCAGGGAGAGGAGAAGAGGAGAAGAGGATCAGAGAGAGGAGAAGAGGATCAGGGAGAGGAGAAGAGGATCAGGGAGAGGAGAAGAGGAGAAGTGGATCAGGGAGAGGAGAAGAGGATCAGGGAGAGGAGAAGAGGATCAGGGAGAGGAGAAGAGGATCAGGGAGAGGAGAAGAGGATCAGGGAGAGGGGGAGAGGATCAGGGAGAGGGGAAGAGGATCAGGGAGAGGAGAAGAGGGTCAACTTTAATGGATGGACATTTCAAAAGGGTTACTTCGGGATTTTGGCAATGAGGAAAAACTTGCCGATACCATTTGATGTATCTGAGTGCAGTTTGAAGGAAATAGCTAACTAGCATTTACACAATGACTGGATGTCTATGGGGATACAATCATAGCATGCTAGCAGATACCCATAGACTTCCAGTCAATTAAACATAGCATGCTAGCAGATACCCATAGACTTCCAGTCAATTAAACATAGAATGCTAGCAGATACCCATAGACGTCCAGTCAATTAAACATAGCATGCTAGCAGATACCCATAGACGTCCAGTCAATTAATCATAGCATGCTAGCAGATAACCATAGACGTCCAGTCAATTAAACATAGCATGCTAGCAGATACCCATAGACGTCCAGTCGATTAAACATAGCATGCTAGCAGATACCCATAGACTTCCAGTCAATTAAACATAGCATGCTAGCAGATACCCATAGACGTCCAGTCAATTAAACATAGCATGCTAGCAGATACCCATAGACTTCCAGTCAATTAAACATAGAATGCTAGCAGATACCCATAGACTTCCAGTCAATTAAACATAGCATGCTAGCAGATACCCATAGACTTGACTTCCAGTCGATAAAACATAGCATGCTAGCAGATACCCATAGACTTCCAGTCAATTAAACATAGCATGCTAGCAGATACCCATAGACTTCCAGTCATTGCTCTAACGCTAGTTAGCACTGGCTCATGTAACATCCCCCTGGGGACTGAGACATAAGCATGGTATTCACCATGTTCATCGGGCTCTGGGGACTGAGACAAAAGGGCCTCATTGCCAATATCAGGAAGTATGCCTTTAAGGACACTGGCCAGCTGGACTTGTAGACCGTCATGGTGATGGGGACATTTTATACTACTTATCAGTCTGAGAAGAACTAGCCACGGGCCACTGCTATCCCTAATGTCAAGAATTAGCTTCATTTCAATCCCTGGATACACATACAATTCTCACCTCAATCTGACGATGTAGGACAATTGTGAAATATGGGCGGGTCCCGGAGGAGAGGATTAAGAACCACTGTGATAGGCAGTGGAGAATGAAGGAGTGTTTGTACCTGGGCAGGTCTGTCCCTTCCACGGAGGTCAACACATATTTAGACATGTGACTGTGGAAAGACTCAGGTTCTGACTTCAGAGAGTCAAATAGAGCCAAGGTGTCCACACGACCCTCGATGTCCTTGGTAGAGAGACTGAGGAGGAGGAGGAGAGGGGGATGAGGGGGATGAGGAGGAGGAGGAGGAGGAGAGGGGTAGGGAGGAGGAGGAGGAGGAGACAAATATTTCCCTCAGATTACACAGACCCAAAAACAAACCCAATTTTGATAAACTCCCATATCTACTGGGTGAAATTCCACAGTGTGACATCACAGCAGCAAGATTTGTGACCTGTTGCCACGAGAAAAGGGCAACCAGTGAAGAACAAACACCATTGTAAATACAACCCATATTTATGCTTATTTATTTTCCCTTTTGTACTTTCACTATTTGTACATCATTACAACTCTGTATATAGACATAATATGACATTTGTAATGTGGACCTTAAATTTGGACCTTCTGTGAGTCTAATGTTTACTGTTCATTTTTATTGTTTATTTCACTTTTGTTTATTCTCTATTTCACTTTCTTTGGTAATGTTAACATATGTTTCCCATGCCAATAAAGACCCTTAAATTGACATTGAGAGAGAGAGAGAGGGGGGGTGTGTGTGTGTGGTGTGTGTGGTGTGATGTGTGTGTGTGTGTGTGTCTTACCCGCTGTCAGTGAAGAGGAACTCCAGGTGAGTCATGTAGATGTCCCAGAGGGGAATGCTGTAGCGCTGGGCTAGAGACAGACTGATTCTCCACACGCTGTCATCCAGGGTCCTGCGACACACACATCAGACATCAGACATCACACATCAGACATCCATTTCAGGAAAACCAGGTCATTTTGGTAGAAATCACTTCTACTACCCGTCGGTTCCCCCCCCCCCCTCCCCTCCCTACTCACTCAGTCAGACCCAGAATGGTCTGTTTCTTGTAGTGTGTGTCGGAACTGAATCGTCTAACGTCGACCCCACGTCCCAGCCCCTGCAACACCTGGGCCTGCGTCAGGTCTGTCAGACGCTCGTTATACACCTGGAGCTGGCCAATCAGCTCCTCCACGTCCGCTGGCCAATCAGAATGGGCCGTCACGTGCTGGGTGACCAATCGGATCAGCTCCTTGGGGTCGGCCTGAGTAGGAAACAGATCAAACGCACCCTTCCTCAGTCACACAGCCTCTCCAGGTCACAAAAAGACATCGGGCTAAATTCGTTAAAAAGAAATTGTAAATATGACACCTTCATATTAGTGAATTCGGCTATTTCAGCCACATCTGTTGCTGACAGGTGTATAAAATCTAGCACACGGCCATGCAATCTCCACAGGGACACATTTGCAGAAAAATGTCTTTAATATTGCAGATGGATCTTCCATCAATGTAATTGTCTGCATTATTTCCAATCCCCTCCATATACATTTTAAATATGGAGAAATACAAACACACATATATATATATATACACACACACACACATATATAAACAAATATTTATGTATATTATATATATGTATGTACAGTGGGGCAAAAAAGTATTTAGTCAGCCACCAATTGTGCAAGTTCTCCCACTTAAAAAGATGAGAGAGGCCTGTAATTTTCATCATAGGTACACATCAACTATGACAGACAAAATTAGATTTTTTTTAAATTAATTTATTTGCAAATTATGGTAGAAAATAAGTATTTGGTCACCTACAAACAAGGACGATTTCTAGCTCTCACAGACCTGTAACTTCTTTAAGAGGCTCCTCTGTCCTCCACTCGTTACCTCCACTCGCTCTTGAAAAACGAGTTTTAATGACTCCAACATAAGTGTTTGTAAACTTCCGACATCCACACAGTACCAGTCAAACGTTTTAGAAAACCTACTAATTCAATAGTTTTTCGTCATTTGTACTAGTTTCTACATTGTAGAATATTGAAGACATCAAAGATATGAAATAACACACATGGAATCATGTAGTAATCAGAGAAGTGTTCAACAAATCAAAATATATTTTAGATTCTTCAAAGTAGCCACCCGTTGCCTTGACAGGTTTGCACACTCTTGGCATTCTCTCAACCAGCTTCATGAGGTAGTCACCTGGAATGCATTTCAATTAACAGGTGTGCCTTGTTAAAAGTTCATTTGTGGAATTTCTTCCTTCTCAAACTTTTTGGGGATAGGGGGCAGCATTTTCACTTTTGGATGAATAGCGTGCCCAGAGTGAACTGCCTCCAACTCTGTCCCAGATGCTAATAAGCATGTTATTATTAGCATCTGGTTAGAAAACACACTGAAGTTTCTAAAACTGTTTGAATGATGTCTGTGAGTATAACAGAACTCACATGGCAGGCGAAAACCTGAGAAAAATTCCAACCAGGAAGTGGGACATCTGAGGTTTGTCGTTTTTCAAAACTTGGCCTCCCGAATACACAGTGTCTATGGGGTCAAGTTGCACTTCCTAAGGCTTCCACTAGATGTCAACCGTCTTTAGAAACTTGTTTTAGGCTTCTGCTATAAAGGAGGGGGGAATGGGAGCTGACTGAGTTATGGGTCTGGCTGTGTGACTCAGGCTCGTGACGCGTGGGTCCCGACAGAGTTTGCTCTCGTTCCAGTGCTTTTCTACAGACAATGGAATTCTCCGGTTGGAACCTTATTGATGATTTATGTTAAAAACATCCTAAAGATTGATTCCATACATCGTTTGACTTGTTTCTACGACCTGTAACGGAACTTTGAGATTTTGTCTGGACGAAGTGCTCGCGCCTCTTGAAGATGGACTGTGCAAAGCTGTCATCAAGGCAAAGGGTGACAACTTTGAAGAATCTCAAATACATTTTGATTCGACATGATCCCATGTGTGTGTTATTTCATAGTTTTGATGTATAAACTATTATTCTACAATGAAGAAAATAGTGAAAAGAAACTAACTTTTGACTGGTACTATATATCACGTCTAACTAAATACAACAACACTTTTATTTTCACCATAGCAACCTACTCTCTCTTCCCTCTCCTCATCTTCTATTTCTCTCTCCCTCCTCCCCCATTGTTGTGTAAAACTGTCACAACATAAAGATGTGTGAGAGCCACACAGAGAGCGACGTCAAGAAAAATGAAGTGTCAGAAATACCAAATGTTTCATCAAATACTGAAAGATTTTAAATATAAACCCTACATGATCAAAAGTATGTGGACCACAGGATCACAACCCACTACTGGGAGGGAACAGGATCACAACCCACTACTGGGAACAGGATCACAACCCACTACTGGGAACAGGATCACAACCCACTACTGGGAACAGGATCACAACCCACTACTGGGAACAGGATCACAACCCACTACTGGGAACAGGACCACAACCCACTACTGGGAACAGGATCACAACCCACTACTGGGAACAGGATCACAACCCACTACTGGGAACAGGATCACAACCCACTACTGGGAACAGGATCACAACCCACTACTGGGAACAGGATCACAACCCACTACTGGGAACAGGATCACAACCCAATACTGGGAACAGGATCACAACCCACTACAGGGAACAGGATCACAACCCACTACAGGGAACAGGATCACAACCCACTACAGGGAACAGGATCACAACTCACTACTGGGAGGGAACAGGATCACAACCCACTACTGGGAACAGGATCACAACCCACTACTGGGAACAGGATCACAACCCACTACTGGGAACAGGATCACAACCCACTACTGGGAACAGGATCACAACCCACTACTGGGAACAGGATCACAACCCACTACAGGGAACAGGACCACAACCCACTACAGGGAACAGGATCACAACCCACTACTGGGAGGGAACAGGATCACAACCCACTACAGGGAACAGGATCACAACCCACTACTGGGAACAGGATCACAACCCACTACAGGGAACAGGATCACAACCCACTACTGGGAACAGGATCACAACCCACTACTGGGAACAGGATCACAACCCACTACTGGGAACAGGATCACAACCCACTACTGGGAACAGGATCACAACCCACTACAGGGAACAGGACCACAACCCACTACAGGGAACAGGATCACAACCCACTACTGGGAGGGAACAGGATCACAACCCACTACAGGGAACAGGATCACAACCCACTACTGGGAACAGGATCACAACCCACTACTGGGAACAGGATCACAACCCACTACTGGGAACAGGATCACAACCCACTACTGGGAACAGGATCACAACCCACTACTGGGAACAGGATCACAACCCACTACTGGGAACAGGATCACAACCCACTACAGGGAACAGGACCACAACCCACTACAGGGAACAGGATCACAACCCACTACTGGGAGGGAACAGGATCACAACCCACTACAGGGAACAGGATCACAACCCACTACTGGGAACAGGATCACAACCCACTACAGGGAACAGGATCACAACCCACTACTGGGAACAGGATCACAACCCACTACTGGGAACAGGATCACAACCCACTACTGGGAACAGGATCACAACCCACTACTGGGAACAGGATCACAACCCACTACAGGGAACAGGACCACAACCCACTACAGGGAACAGGATCACAACCCACTACTGGGAGGGAACAGGATCACAACCCACTACAGGGAACAGGATCACAACCCACTACTGGGAACAGGATCACAACCCACTACTGGGAACAGGATCACAACCCACTACTGGGAACAGGATCACAACCCACTACTGGGAACAGGATCACAACCCACTACTGGGAACAGGATCACAACCCACTACTGGGAACAGGATCACAACCCACTACTGGGAACAGGACCACAACCCACTACAGGGAACAGGATCACAACCCACTACTGGGAGGGAACAGGACCACAACCCACTACAGGGAACAGGATCACAACCCACTACTGGGAACAGGATCACAACCCACTACTGGGAACAGGATCACAACCCACTACTGGGAACAGGATCACAACCCACTACTGGGAACAGGATCACAACCCACTACAGGGAACAGGACCACAACCCACTACAGGGAACAGGACCACAACCCACTACAGGGAACAGGATCACAACCCACTACTGGGAACAGGATCACAACCCACTACAGGGAACAGGATCACAACCCACTACTGGGAACAGGATCACAACCCACTACTGGGAACAGGATCACAACCCACTACTGGGAACAGGATCACAACCCACTACAGGGAACAGGATCACAACCCACTACTGGGAACAGGATCACAACCCACTACTGGGAACAGGACCACAACCCACTACAGGGAACAGGATCACAACCCACTACAGGGAACAGGATCACAACCCACTACTGGGAGGGAACAGGACCACAACCCACTACTGGGAACAGGACCACAACCCACTACTGGGAGGGAACAGGACCACAACCCACTACTGGGAACAGGATCACAACCCACTACTGGGAACAGGATCACAACCCACTACTGGGAACAGGATCACAACCCACTACTGGGAACAGGATCACAACCCACTACAGGGAACAGGACCACAACCCACTACTGGGAGGGAACAGGACCACAACCCACTACTGGGAGGGAACAGGACCACAACCCACTACTGGGAACAGGATCACAACCCACTACTGGGAACAGGATCACAACCCACTACTGGGAACAGGACCACAACCCACTACAGGGAACAGGATCACAACCCACTACTGGGAACAGGACCACAACCCACTACAGGGAACAGGATCACAACCCACTACTGGGAACAGGACCACAACCCACTACAGGGAACAGGATCACAACCCACTACTGGGAACAGGACCACAACCCACTACTGGGAACAGGATCACAACCCACTACTGGGAACAGGATCACAACCCACTACAGGGAACAGGATCACAACCCACTACAGGGAACAGGACCACAACCCACTACTGGGAGGGAACAGGACCACAACCCACTACTGGGAGGGAACAGGACCACAACCCACTACTGGGAACAGGATCACAACCCACTACTGGGAACAGGATCACAACCCACTACTGGGAACAGGATCACAACCCACTACAGGGAACAGGATCACAACCCACTACAGGGAACAGGACCACAACCCACTACAGGGAACAGGATCACAACCCACTACTGGGAACAGGATCACAACCCACTACAGGGAACAGGATCACAACCCACTACTGGGAGGGAACAGGACCACAACCCACTACAGGGAACAGGACCACAACCCACTACTGGGAACAGGATCACAACCCACTACAGGATCACAACCCACTACTGGGAACAGGGTCACAACCCACTACAGGGAACAGGATCACAACCCACTACTGGGAGGGAACAGGACCACAACCCACTACAGGGAACAGGACCACAACCCACTACTGGGAACAGGATCACAACCCACTACAGGGAACAGGATCACAACCCACTACTGGGAACAGGATCACAACCCACTACTGGGAACAGGATCACAACCCACTACTGGGAGGGAACAGGACCACAACCCACTACAGGGAACAGGACCACAACCCACTACTGGGAACAGGATCACAACCCACTACTGGGAACAGGACCACAACCCACTACTGGGAGGGAACAGGACCACAACCCACTACAGGGAACAGGATCACAACCCACTACTGGGAGGGAACAGGACCACAACCCACTACAGGGAACAGGATCACAACCCACTACTGGGAGGGAACAGGACCACAACCCACTACAGGGAACAGGACAACAACCCACTACTGGGAACAGGATCACAACCCACTACTGGGAACAGGACCACAACCCACTACTGGGAGGGAACAGGACCACAACCCACTACTGGGAACAGGACCACAACCCACTACTGGGAACAGGACCACAACCCACTACTGGGAGGGAACAGGATCACAACCCACTACAGGGAACAGGATCACAACCCACTACTGGGAGGGAACAGGACCACAACCCACTACTGGGAACAGGACCACAACCCACTACTGGGAGGGAACAGGACCACAACCCACTACTGGGAACAGGATCACAACCCACTACTGGGAGGGAACAGGACCACAACCCACTACTGGGAGGGAAGAGGACCACAACCCACTACTGGGAGGGAACAGGACCACAACCCACTACTGGGAACAGGACCACAACCCACTACTGGGAGGGAACAGGATCACAACCCACTACAGGGAACAGGAACACAACCCACTACTGGGAGGGAACAGGACCACAACCCACTACTGGGAACAGGACCACAACCCACTACTGGTAGGGAACAGGACCACAACCCACTACTGGGAACAGGATCACAACCCACTACTGGGAGGGAACAGGACCACAACCCACTACTGGGAGGGAACAGGACCACAACCCACTACTGGGAGGGAACAGGACCACAACCCACTACTGGGAACAGGACCACAACCCACTACTGGGAGGGAACAGGACCACAACCCACTACTGGGAACAGGATCACAACCCACTACTGGGAGGGAACAGGACCACAACCCACTACTGGGAGGGAACAGGACCACAACCCACTACTGGGAACAGGACCACAACCCACTACTGGGAGGGAACAGGATCACAACCCACTACAGGGAACAGGATCACAACCCACTACTGGGAGGGAACAGGACCACAACCCACTACTGGGAACAGGACCACAACCCACTACTGGGAGGGAACAGGACCACAACCCACTACTGGGAACAGGATCACAACCCACTACTGGGAGGGAACAGGACCACAACCCACTACTGGGAGGGAACAGGACCACAACCCACTACTGGGAGGGAACAGGACCACAACCCACTACTGGGAGGGAACAGGACCACAACCCACTACTGGGAGGGAACAGGACCACAACCCACGACTGGGAACAGGATCACAACCCACTACTGGGAGGGAACAGGACCACAACCCACTACTGGGAACAGGACCACAACCCACTACTGGGAGGGAACAGGACCACAACCCACTACTGGGAGGGAACAGGACCACAACCCACTACTGGGAGGGAACAGGACCACAACCCACTACTGGGAACAGGATCACAACCCATTACTGGGAGGGAACAGGACCACAACCCACTACTGGGAACAGGATCACAACCCCACAACCCACTACTGGGAGGGAACAGGATCACAACCCACTACTGGGAGGGAACAGGACCACAACCCACTACTGGGAGGGAACAGGACCACAACCCACTACAGGGAACAGGACCACAACTCACTACTGGGAACAGGATCACAACCCACTACTGGGAGGGAACAGGACCACAACCCACTACTGGGAGGGAACAGGACCACAACCCACTACTGGTAGGGAACAGGACCACAACCCACTACTGGGAGGGAACAGGACCACAACCCACTACTGGGAGGGAACAGGACCACAACCCACTACTGGGAACAGGATCACAACCCATTACTGGGAGGGAACAGGACCACAACCCACTACTGGGAACAGAATCACAACCCCACAACCCACTACTGGGAGGGAACAGGATCACAACCCACTACTGGGAGGGAACAGGACCACAACCCACTACTGGGAGGGAACAGGACCACAACCCACTACAGGGAACAGGACCACAACTCACTACTGGGAACAGGATCACAACCCACTACTGGGAGGGAACAGGACCACAACCCACTACTGGGAGGGAACAGGACCACAACCCACTACTGGTAGGGAACAGGACCACAACCCACTACTGGGAGGGAACAGGACCACAACCCACTACTGGGAACAGGACCACAACCCACTACTGGGAGGGAACAGGCCCACAACCCACTACTGGGAGGGAACAGGACCACAACCCACTACTACTGGGAGGGAACAGGATCACAACCCACTACTGGGAGGGAACAGGACCACAACCCACTACTGGGAGGGAACAGGACCACAACCCACTACTGGGAGGGAACAGGACCACAAAACACTACAGGGAACAGGACCACAAGCCACTACTGGGAGGGAACAGGACCACAACCCACTACTGGGAGGGAACAGGACCACAACCCACTACAGGGAGGGAACAGGATCACAACCCACTACTGGGAGGGAACAGGACCACAACCCACTACTGGGAGGGAACAGGACCACAACCCACTACAGGGAGGGAACAGGATCACAACCCACTACTGGGAGGGAACAGGACCACAACCCACTACTGGGAGAGAACAGGACCACAACCCACTACTGGGAGAGAACAGGACCACAACCCACTAATGGGAGGGAACAGGACCACAACCCACTACTGGGAGGGAACAGGACCACAACCCACTACTGGGAGGGAACAGGCCCACAACCCACTACTGGGAGGGAACAGGATCACAACCCACTACTGGGAGGGAACAGGATCACAACCCACTACAGGGAACAGGACCACAACCCACTACTGGGAGGGAACAGGACCACAACCCACTACTGGGAGGGAACAGGCCCACAACCCACTACTGGGAGGGAACAGGACCACAACCCACTACTGGGAGGGAACAGGACCACAACCCACTACTGGGAACAGGACCACAACCCACTACTGGGAGGGAACAGGACCACAACCCACTACTGGGAGGGAACAGGACCACAACCCACTACTGGGAGGGAACAGGACCACAACCCACTACTGGGAACAGGATCACAACCCATTACTGGGAGGGAACAGGACCACAACCCACTACTGGGAACAGGATCACAACCCCACAACCCACTACTGGGAGGGAACAGGATCACAACCCACTACTGGGAGGGAACAGGACCACAACCCACTACTGGGAGGGAACAGGACCACAACCCACTACAGGGAACAGGAACACAACTCACTACTGGGAACAGGATCACAACCCACTACTGGGAGGGAACAGGACCACAACCCACTACTGACAACCCACTACTGGGAGGGAACAGGACCACAACCCACTACTGGTAGGGAACAGGACCACAACCCACTACTGGGAGGGAACAGGACCACAACCCACTACTGGGAGGGAACAGGACCACAACCCACTACTGGGAACAGGATCACAACCCATTACTGGGAGGGAACAGGACCACAACCCACTACTGGGAGGGAACAGGACCACAACCCACTACTGACAACCCACTACTGGGAGGGAACAGGACCACAACCCACTACTGGTAGGGAACAGGACCACAACCCACTACTGGGAGGGAACAGGACCACAACCCACTACTGGGAGGGAACAGGACCACAACCCACTACTGGGAACAGGATCACAACCCATTACTGGGAGGGAACAGGACCACAACCCACTACTGACAACCCACTACTGGGAGGGAACAGGACCACAACCCACTACTGGTAGGGAACAGGACCACAACCCACTACTGGGAGGGAACAGGACCACAACCCACTACTGGGAGGGAACAGGACCACAACCCACTACTGGGAACAGGATCACAACCCATTACTGGGAGGGAACAGGACCACAACCCACTACTGGGAACAGGATCACAACCCCACAACCCACTACTGGG
Organism: Oncorhynchus mykiss; assembly: GCF_013265735.2. Classification (NCBI taxonomy): domain Eukaryota; kingdom Metazoa; phylum Chordata; class Actinopteri; order Salmoniformes; family Salmonidae; genus Oncorhynchus; species Oncorhynchus mykiss. Next base: position 44,588,218 of record NC_048568.1, on the reverse strand, counting down.
AGGGAACAGGATCACAACCCACTACTGGGAGGGAACAGGACCACAACCCACTACTGGGAGGGAACAGGACCACAACCCACTACAGGGAACAGGACCACAACTCACTACTGGGAACAGGATCACAACCCACTACTGGGAGGGAACAGGACCACAACCCACTACTGGGAGGGAACAGGACCACAACCCACTACTGGGAGGGAACAGGACCACAACCCACTACTGGGAACAGGACCACAACCCACTACTGGGAGGGAACAGGACCACAACCCACTACTGGGAGGGAACAGGACCACAACCCACTACTGGGAGGGAACAGGACCACAACCCACTACTGGGAACAGGATCACAACCCATTACTGGGAGGGAACAGGACCACAACCCACTACTGGGAACAGGATCACAACCCCACAACCCACTACTGGGAGGGAACAGGATCACAACCCACTACTGGGAGGGAACAGGACCACAACCCACTACTGGGAGGGAACAGGACCACAACCCACTACAGGGAACAGGACCACAACTCACTACTGGGAACAGGATCACAACCCACTACTGGGAGGGAACAGGACCACAACCCACTACTGGGAGGGAACAGGACCACAACCCACTACTGGTAGGGAACAGGACCACAACCCACTACTGGGAGGGAACAGGACCACAACCCACTACTGGGAGGGAACAGGACCACAACCCACTACTGGGAACAGGATCACAACCCATTACTGGGAGGGAACAGGACCACAACCCACTACTGGGAACAGGATCACAACCCACTACTGGGAGGGAACAGGATCACAACCCACTACTGGGAGGGAACAGGACCACAACCCACTACTGGGAGGGAACAGGACCACAACCCACTACAGGGAACAGGACCACAACTCACTACTGGGAACAGGATCACAACCCACTACTGGGAGGGAACAGGACCACAACCCACTACTGGGAGGGAACAGGACCACAACCCACTACTGGTAGGGAACAGGACCACAACCCACTACTGGGAGGGAACAGGACCACAACCCACTACAGGGAACAGGACCACAACTCACTACTGGGAACAGGATCACAACCCACTACTGGGAGGGAACAGGACCACAACCCACTACTGGGAGGGAACAGGACCAAAACCCACTACTGGTAGGCAACAGGACCACAACCCACTACTGGGAACAGGACCACAACCCACTACTGGGAGGGAACAGGCCCACAACCCACTACTGGGAGGGAACAGGACCACAACCCACTACTACTGGGAGGGAACAGGATCACAACCCACTACTGGGAGGGAACAGGACCACAACCCACTACTGGGAGGGAACAGGACCACAACCCACTACTGGGAGGGAACAGGACCACAAAACACTACAGGGAACAGGACCACAAGCCACTACTGGGAGGGAACAGGACCACAACCCACTACTGGGAGGGAACAGGACCACAACCCACTACAGGGAGGGAACAGGATCACAACCCACTACTGGGAGGGAACAGGACCACAACCCACTACTGGGAGGGAACAGGACCACAACCCACTACAGGGAGGGAACAGGATCACAACCCACTACTGGGAGGGAACAGGACCACAACCCACTACTGGGAACAGGACCACAACCCACTACTGGGAGAGAACAGGACCACAACCCACTACTGGGAGAGAACAGGACCACAACCCACTAATGGGAGGGAACAGGACCACAACCCACTACTGGGAGGGAACAGGACCACAACCCACTACTGGGAGGGAACAGGATCACAACCCACTACAGGGAACAGGACCACAACCCACTACTGGGAGGGAACAGGACCACAACCCACTACTGGGAACAGGACCACAACCCACTACTGGGAGGGAACAGGCCCACAACCCACTACTGGGAGGGAACAGGATCACAACCCACTACTGGGAGGGAACAGGACCACAACCCACTACTGGGAGGGAACAGGACCACAACCCACTACTGGGAGGGAACAGGACCACAACCCACTACTGGGAGGGAACAGGACCACAACCCACTACTGGGAGGGAACAGGACCACAACCCACTACTGGGAACAGGATCACAACCCATTACTGGGAGGGAACAGGACCACAACCCACTACTGGGAACAGGATCACAACCCCACAACCCACTACTGGGAGGGAACAGGATCACAACCCACTACTGGGAGGGAACAGGACCACAACCCACTACTGGGAGGGAACAGGACCACAACCCACTACAGGGAACAGGACCACAACTCACTACTGGGAACAGGATCACAACCCACTACTGGGAGGGAACAGGACCACAACCCACTACTGGGAGGGAACAGGACCACAACCCACTACTGGTAGGGAACAGGACCACAACCCACTACTGGGAGGGAACAGGACCACAACCCACTACTGGGAGGGAACAGGACCACAACCCACTACTGGGAACAGGATCACAACCCATTACTGGGAGGGAACAGGACCACAACCCACTACTGGGAACAGGATCACAACCCCACAACCCACTACTGGGAGGGAACAGGATCACAACCCACTACTGGGAGGGAACAGGACCACAACCCACTACTGGGAGGGAACAGGACCACAACCCACTACAGGGAACAGGACCACAACTCACTACTGGGAACAGGATCACAACCCACTACTGGGAGGGAACAGGACCACAACCCACTACTGGGAGGGAACAGGACCACAACCCACTACTGGTAGGGAACAGGACCACAACCCACTACTGGGAGGGAACAGGACCACAACCCACTACAGGGAACAGGACCACAACTCACTACTGGGAACAGGATCACAACCCACTACTGGGAGGGAACAGGACCACAACCCACTACTGGGAGGGAACAGGACCAAAACCCACTACTGGTAGGGAACAGGACCACAACCCACTACTGGGAACAGGACCACAACCCACTACTGGGAGGGAACAGGCCCACAACCCACTACTGGGAGGGAACAGGACCACAACCCACTACTACTGGGAGGGAACAGGATCACAACCCACTACTGGGAGGGAACAGGACCACAACCCACTACTGGGAGGGAAAAGGACCACAACCCACTACTGGGAGGGAACAGGACCACAAAACACTACAGGGAACAGGACCACAAGCCACTACTGGGAGGGAACAGGACCACAACCCACTACTGGGAGGGAACAGGACCACAACCCACTACAGGGAGGGAACAGGATCACAACCCACTACTGGGAGGGAACAGGACCACAACCCACTACTGGGAGGGAACAGGACCACAACCCACTACAGGGAGGGAACAGGATCACAACCCACTACTGGGAGGGAACAGGACCACAACCCACTACTGGGAGAGAACAGGACCACAACCCACTACTGGGAGAGAACAGGACCACAACCCACTACTGGGAGAGAACAGGACCACAACCCACTAATGGGAGGGAACAGGACCACAACCCACTACTGGGAGGGAACAGGACCACAACCCACTACTGGGAGGGAACAGGATCACAACCCACTACAGGGAACAGGACCACAACCCACTACTGGGAGGGAACAGGACCACAACCCACTACTGGGAACAGGACCACAACCCACTACTGGGAGGGAACAGGCCCACAACCCACTACTGGGAGGGAACAGGATCACAACCCACTACTGGGAGGGAACAGGACCACAACCCACTACTGGGAGGGAACAGGACCACAACCCACTACAGGGAGGGAACAGGATCACAACCCACTACTGGGAGGGAACAGGACCACAACCCACTACTGGTAGGGAACAGGACCACAACCCACTACTGGGAGGGAACAGGACCACAACCCACTACAGGGAACAGGACCACAACTCACTACTGGGAACAGGATCACAACCCACTACTGGGAGGGAACAGGACCACAACCCACTACTGGGAGGGAACAGGACCAAAACCCACTACTGGTAGGGAACAGGACCACAACCCACTACTGGGAACAGGACCACAACCCACTACTGGGAGGGAACAGGCCCACAACCCACTACTGGGAGGGAACAGGACCACAACCCACTACTACTGGGAGGGAACAGGATCACAACCCACTACTGGGAGGGAACAGGACCACAACCCACTACTGGGAGGGAACAGGACCACAACCCACTACTGGGAGGGAACAGGACCACAAAACACTACAGGGAACAGGACCACAAGCCACTACTGGGAGGGAACAGGACCACAACCCACTACTGGGAGGGAACAGGACCACAACCCACTACAGGGAGGGAACAGGATCACAACCCACTACTGGGAGGGAACAGGACCACAACCCACTACTGGGAGGGAACAGGACCACAACCCACTACAGGGAGGGAACAGGATCACAACCCACTACTGGGAGGGAACAGGACCACAACCCACTACTGGGAACAGGACCACAACCCACTACTGGGAGAGAACAGGACCACAACCCACTACTGGGAGAGAACAGGACCACAACCCACTAATGGGAGGGAACAGGACCACAACCCACTACTGGGAGGGAACAGGACCACAACCCACTACTGGGAGGGAACAGGATCACAACCCACTACAGGGAACAGGACCACAACCCACTACTGGGAGGGAACAGGACCACAACCCACTACTGGGAACAGGACCACAACCCACTACTGGGAGGGAACAGGCCCACAACCCACTACTGGGAGGGAACAGGATCACAACCCACTACTGGGAGGGAACAGGACCACAACCCACTACTGGGAGGGAACAGGCCCACAACCCACTACTGGGAGGGAACAGGATCACAACCCACTACTGGGAGGGAACAGGATCACAACCCACTACTGGGAGGGAACAGGACCACAACCCACTACTGGGAGGGAACAGGACCACAACCCACTACTGGGTCCTGTTCTCTCCCAGTAGTGGGTTGTGGTCCTGAGTTACATTGTGTTGTTTAAGTGTTCCCTTTATTTTTTTGAGCAGTATATATATATATATAATATGACATTTGTAATGTCTTTATTGTTTTGAAACCTCTCTATGTGTAATGTTCACTATTAATTTGTATTGTTTATTTCACTTTTATATAGTATCTACCTCACTTGCTTTGGCAATGTTAACACATGTTTCCCATGCCAATAAAGCCCTTGAATTGAATTGAGAGAGAGAGACTAGAGAGAGAGAGAGAGAGAGAGACAGTGAGAGAGAGAGAGAGAGAGAGACAGTGAGAGAGAGAGAGAGAAAGAGAGAGAGAGAGAAAGAGAGAGAGAGAGAGAGAGAGAGAAAGAGAGAGAGAGAGAAAGAGAGAGCGAGAGACAGTGAGTGAGAGACAGAGAAAGTGCAGCGTGCCAGTGTGTGAGTGCCAGTGTGTGAGTGCCAGCGTGTCTGTGTGCACGCCAGTGTGTGCCACAGTAAAGACAATCATGTATCATCAAGAAGGAGCAGCTTAAGAACAGAACAAAGAACTGGCAAGCCCTACCACAACAGAATACCACTGATAAACAACCCCTACCATCACAGAATACCACTGATAAACAACCCCTACACCACAGAATACCACTGATAACAACCCCTACCATCACAGAATACCACTGATAAACAACCCCTACCACCACAGAATACCACTGATAACAACCCCTACCACCACAGAATACCACTGATAACAACCCCTACCACCACAGAATACCACTGATCAACAACAACCCCTACCACCACAGAATAACACTGATAAACAACCCCTACCACCACAGAATACCACTGATAAACAACCCCTACCACCACAGAATACCACTGATAAACAACAACCCCCAACACCACAGAATACCACTGATAAACAACCCCTACCAACACAGAATACCACTGATAAACAACAACCCCTACCACCACAGAATACCACTGATAACAACCCCTACCACCACAGAATACCACTGATAACAACCCCTACCACCACAGAATACCACTGATCAACAACAACCCCTACCACCACAGAATAACACTGATAAACAACCCCTACCACCACAGAATACCACTGATAAACAACCCCTACCACCACAGAATACCACTGATAAACAACAACCCCCAACACCACAGAATACCACTGATAAACAACCCCTACCAACACAGAATACCACTGATAAACAACAACCCCTACCACCACAGAACACCACTGATAACAACCCCTACCACCACAGAATACCACTGATAAACAACAACCCCCACCACCACAGAACACCACTGATAACAACCCCTACCACCACAGAATACCACTGATAACAACCCCTACCACCACAGAATACCACTGATAAACAACCCCTACCACCACAGAATACCACTGATAAACAACCCCTACCACCACAGAATACCACTGATAAACAACCTGATAAATTCAGTCAAAATTGAGGAGTTGAGAAGAGGACGGAAAGTGGATGATAAGAAGAATCCAACATTTATTTTTGATACTGTCGCAAAGCTAACTAAAAAGCAGTATTCCCCAAGAGAGGACAGCTTTCACATCAGCAGTGATGAATTCATACACTTCTTTGAGGAAAAGATCATGATCATTAGAAAGCTAATTATGGACTCCTCTTTAAATCTGCGTATTTCTCCAAAGCTCAGTTGTCCTGAGTCTGCACAACTCTGCCAGGACCTAGGATCAAGAGAGATGCTCAAGTGTTTTAGTACTATGTCTCTCAACACAATGAGGAAAATAATCATGGCCTCTAAACCTTCAAGCTGCATACTGGACCCTATTCCAACTAAACTACTGAAAGAGCTTCTTCCTGTGCTTGGCCCTCCTATGTTGAACATAAACGGCTCTCTATCCACCGGATGTGTACCAAACTCACTAAAAGTGGCAGTAATAAAGCCTCTCTTGAAAAAGCAACACCTTGACCCAGAAAATATAAAAAACTATCGGCCTATATCGAATCTTCCATTCCTCTCAAAAATTTTAGAAAAGGCTGTTGCGCAGCAACTCACTGCCTTCCTGAAGACAAACAATGTATACGAAATGCTTCAGTCTGGTTTTAGACCCCATCATAGCACTGAGACGGCACTTGTGAAGGTGGTAAATTACCTTTTAATGGCATCAGACCGAGGCTCTGCATCTGTCCTCGTGCTCCTAGACCTTAGTGCTGCTTTTGATACCATCGATCACCACATTCTTTTGGAGAGATTGGAAACCCTAATTGATCTACAGGGACAAGTTCTGGCCTGGTTTAGATCTTATCTGTCGGAAAGATATCAGTTTGTCTCTGTGGATGGTTTGTCCTCTGACAAATCAACTGTAGATTTCGGTGTTCCTCAAGGTTCCGTTTTAGGACCACTATTCTTTTCACTATATATTTTACCTCTTGGTGATGTCATTTGGAAACAATGTTAACTTTCACTGCTATGCGGATGACACACAGCTGTACATTTCAATGAAACATGGGGTGGTTGAAGATATCCCTCTAGTGGTGTGGGGGCGGTGCTTTGGCAAAGTGGGTGGGGTTATATCCTGCCTGTTTGGCCCTGTCCGGGGGTGTCCTCGGATGGGGCCACAGTGTCTCCCGTCCCCTCCTGTCTCAGCCTCCAGTATTTATGCTGCAATAGTTTATGTGTTGGGGGGCATAGGGTCAGTTTGTTATATCAGGAGTACTTCTCCTGTATTATCCAGTCCTCTCTCTCTCAGGACATGAGCCATAGGAACATCCCTCAGGACTACCTGACCTGATGACTCCTAGCTGTCCCCAGTACACCTGGCCGTGCTGCTGCTCCAGTTTCAACTGTTCTGCCTGCAGCTATCAACAATCAACAATGTAGAACCCCATAGTACCGTTTAATACGACAGTATCAACAACGTAGAACCTTCTAGGTCCGTTTCCTACAACACTGTCAACAACGTAGAACCCCGTAGGTCCGTTTCATACGACACTATCAACAACGTAGAACCTTCTAGGTCCGTTTCCTACAACACTATCAACAACGTAGAACCCCGTAGGTCCATTTCATACGACACTATCAACAACGTAGAACCCCGTAGGTCCATTTCATACGACACTATCAACAACGTAGAACCCCGTAGGTCCATTTCATACGACACTGTCAACAACGTAGAACCCCGTAGGTCCGTTTCATACGACACTATCAACAACGTAGAACCCCGTAGGTCCGTTTCATACGACACTATCAACAACGTAGAACCCCGTAGGTCCGTTTCCTACGACACTATCAACAACGTAGAACCCCGTAGGTCCGTTTCATACGACACTATCAACAACGTAGAACCCCGTAGGTCCGTTTCCTACGACACTATCAACAACGTAGAACCCCGTAGGTCCGTTTCCTACAACACTATCAACAACGTAGAACCCCGTAGGTCCGTTTAATACGACACTATCAACAACGTAGAACCCCGTAGGTCCATTTCATACGACACTATCAACAACGTAGAACCCCGTAGGTCCGTTTCATACGACACTATCAACAACGTAGAACCCCGTAGGTCCGTTTAATACGACACTATCAACAACGTAGAACCCCGTAGGTCCGTTTAATACGACACTATCAACAACGTAGAACCCCGTAGGTCCGTTTAATACGACACTATCAACAACGTAGAACCCCGTAGGTCCGTTTCATACGACACTATCAACAACGTAGAACCCCGTAGGTCCGTTTAATACGACACTATCAACAACGTAGAACCCCGTAGGTCCGTTTCCTACAACACTATCAACAACGTAGAACCCCGTAGGTCCGTTTCATACGACACTATCAACAACGTAGAACCCCGTAGGTCCGTTTAATACGACACTATCAACAACGTAGAACCCCGTAGGTCCGTTTAATACGACACTATCAACAACGTAGAACCCCGTAGGTCCGTTTCCTACGACACTATCAACAACGTAGAACCCCGTAGGTCCGTTTAATACGACACTATCAACAACGTAGAACCCCGTAGGTTCTATTGAACGTTTTGGGAAGCTTAGCTCATTAGACACCACACCTATGGCTATAGTAGTAGGCTGAACTACACACAGCTCAAACACAGCTCAAACACAGCTCAAACACACCTCAAACACACCTCAAACACACCTCAAACACACCGTGTACTCACCCTGTAGAGAGTGTGTGTGTTGGCCTTGAGGCATGGGACCAGGTGGTTGTAGATCTGTAGACTATAGTAGTAGGCTGCACTACACACACCTGAAACACACCGTGTACTCACCCTGTAGAGTGTGTGTGTGTTGGCCTTGAGGCATGGGACCAGGTGGTTGTAGATCTGTAGACTATAGTAGTAGGCTGCTAGCTGCAGGGACAGGGCCGAGTGGGACTGCATCTCAAAACACCTGTTAGCATCCAGGACCTGAGGGGGGGGGGGGTACCGGGGAGGAGTATACAGGTGAAAAGAGGTCAGCATACGGATGAATGTAACTGACCAATCAGAGAGCAGAGCGTGTGTGTTACCTGCGGCAGGGCCAGGAGATAGGCCAGAGACAGGGTCATGTCTCTGGGAAAGGCATCACTGGCCAGCTGCAGCAATACTGAGAGAGAGAGAGAGAGAGAGACAGGAAACGTTAACATATGTTTCCCATGCCAATAAAGCCCCTTGAATTGACCTGAGAAAGATTGGGGGGACTTCACTTGCTTTAGAAATGTTAACATTTCATGTTTCCCATGCCAATAAAGACCTTACAACTGACATTAAATTGAGAGAGAGTGTGGAGGAGATGGGGATCGGTGGGAAGGAGAGAGGGAGCGAGAGGAGCGACTAAAGCTGAACTCTGCCATCAAGAGAGAGAGAGGGGAGGAGGAGGGACTAAAGCTGAACTCTACCATCGAGAGAGAGAGGGGAGGAGGAGGGACTAAAGCTGAACTCTACCATCAAGAGAGAGGAGGGACTAAATCTGAACTCTACCATCAAGAGAGAGAGGAGGGACTAAAGCTGAACTCTACCATCAAGAGAGAGAGGGACTAAAGCTGAACTCTACCAAGAGAGAGAGAGGGGGGAGGAGGAGGGACTAAAGCTGAACTCTACCATCGAGAGAGAGAGGAGAGGAGGAGGGACTAAAGCTGAACTCTACCATCAAGAGAGAGAGAGAGAGAGAGGAGGGACTAAAGCTGAACTCTACCATCAAGAGAGAGAGGGACTAAAGCTGAACTCTACCAAGAGAGAGAGGGGGGAGGAGGAGGGACTAAAGCTGAACTCTACCATCGAGAGAGAGAGGAGAGGAGGAGGGACTAAAGCTGAACTCTACCATCAAGAGAGAGAGAGAGAGAGAGGAGGGACTAAAGCTGAACTCTTCCATCAAGAGAGAGAGAAGGGACTAAAGCTGAACTCGACCATCAAGAGAGAGAGAGAGGGGAGGGGGAGGGACTAAAGCTGAACTCTACCATCAAGAGAGAGAGGGGAGGAGGAGGGACTAAAGCTGAACTCTACCATCAAAAGAGAGGAGGGACTAAATCTGAACTCTACCATCAAGAGAGAGAGGAGGGACTAAAGCTGAACTCTACCATCAAGAGAGAGAGGGACTAAAGCTGAACTCTACCAAGAGAGAGAGAGATGGGGGAGGAGGAGGGACTAAAGCTGAACTCTACCATCGAGAGAGGAGGGACTAAAGCTGAACTCTACCATCAAGAGAGAGAGAGAGGGACTAAAGCGGAACTCTACCATCAAGAGAGAGAGAGGGGAGGAGGAGGGCCTAAAGCTGAACTCTACCATCAAGAGAGAGAGGGGGGAGGAGGAGGGACTAAAGCTGAACTCTACCATCAAGAGAGAGGAGGGACTAAAGCTGAACTCTACCATCAAGAGAGAGGAGGGACTAAAGCTGAACTCTACCATCAAGAGACAGAGTAGGGACTAAAGCTGAACTCTACCATCAAGAGAGAGAGAGAGAGGAGGAGGGACTAAAGCTGAACTCTCCCATCAAGAGAGGAGGGACTAAAGCTGAACTCTACCATCAAGAGAGAGAGGAGGGACTAAAGCTGAACTCTACCATCAAGAGAGAGGAGGGACTAAAGCTGAACTCTACCATCAAGAGAGAGAGAGACGGACTAAAGCTGAACTCTACCGTCAAGAGAGAGAGAGAGGGACTAAAGCTGAACTCTACCATCAAGAGAGAGAGAGGGGAGGAGGAGGGCCTAAAGCTGAACTCTACCATCAAGAGAGAGAGGGGGGAGGAGGAGGGACTAAAGCTGAACTCTACCATCAAGAGAGAGGAGGGACTAAAGCTGAACTCGACCATCAAGAGAGAGGAGGGACTAAAGCTGAACTCTACCATCAAGAGACAGAGAAGGGACTAAAGCTGAACTCTACCATCAAGAGAGAGGAGGGACTAAAGCTGAACTCTACCATCAAGAGAGAGAGGAGGGACTAAAGCTGAACTCTACCATCAAGAGAGAGAGAGAGAGAGGAGGAGGGACTAAAGCTGAACTCTACCATCAAGAGAGAGGAGGAGGAGGGACTAAAGCTGAACTCAACCATCAAGAGAGAGGAGGGACTAAAGCTGAACGCTACCATCAAGAGAGAGAGGAGGAGGAGGGACTAAAGCTGAACTCTACCATCAAGAGAGAGGAGGAGGGACTAAAGCTGAACTCTACCAAGAGAGAGGAGGAGGAGGGACTAAAGCTGAACTCTACCAAGAGAGGAGAAGGAGGGACTAAAGCTGAACTCTACCAAGAGAGAGGAGGAGGAGGGACTAAAGCTGAACTCTACCAAGAGAGAGGAGGAGGGACTAAAGCTGAACTCTACCAAGAGAGAGGAGGAGGAGGAGGAACTAAAGCTGAACGCTACCATCGAGAGAGAGATGAACACCGGGAATGCAATAATTAGTGGCTAAACTATCATTAACAAAATAAAACAGTGAGTAAAAGCCATTTCCTTTCCACTACATCCCTGGTTGGGTAAAACCCATTCATAAACATCAATATCCTGCCAGACAGGATCCACATTTCCTTTCCACTACATCCCTGGTTGGGTAAAACCCATTCATAAACATCAATATCCTGCCAGACAGGATCCACATTTCCTTTCCACTACATCCCTGGTTGGGTAAAACCCATTCATAAACATCAATATCCTGCCAGACAGGATCCACATTTCCTTTCCACTACATCCCTGGTTGGGTAAAACCCATTCATAAACATCAACATCCTGCCAGACAGGATCCACATTTGCCCGGCATTTCAGCTCCCAATGGAATATTTGGCGGTACCTAATCAGTCAGTTCTGTACCTGAGTGGCATTGTGGGTAGAATGAGCGACAACAAGAGAGCGAAACACGTGGGGAAATAAAACTCAGTAGTCTGCTACAATACATTTTTCATATGAACATATTCGATCGTTTTCTGTTCTCCTCATTATAAATCAAGTACTTTTGAAGTACCAACTTGAGATAATGTCTGGTTTTCAAGATAATCCAGTACTTGAATTTCCAAAATTAAGTGCTTAAAGTACCTCAAGCACTATGTGATAGGGCGAGAGATCGAGAGCGAGAGAACGAGCGAGAGAATGAGCGAGAGAGAGAGCGAGCGAGAACGAGAGAGAGAGAGAGAACGAGACAGAGAGAGAGAACGAGACAGCGAGAGAGCAAAGCTGAACTCTACCAAGAGAGAGGAGGAGGGACTAAAGCTGAACTCTACCAAGAGAGAGGAGGAGGAGGGACTAAAGCTGAACTCTACCAAGAGAGAGGAGGAGGAGGGACTAAAGCTGAACTCTAACAAGAGAGAGGAGGAGGAGGGACTAAAGCTGAACTCTACCAAGAGAGAGGAGGAGGAGGGACTAAAGCTGAACTCTAACAAGAGAGAGGAGGAGGAGGGACTAAAGCTGAACTCTACCAAGAGAGAGGAGGAGGAGGGACTAAAGCTGAACTCTACCAAGAGAGAGGAGGAGGAGGGACTAATGCTGAACTCTACCAAGAGAGAGGAGGAGGAGGGACTAAAGCTGAACTCTACCAAGAGAGAGAGGGACTAAAGCTGAACTCTGCCATCAAAACACTTTCTCCCTGCCACCATACAGCTGGTGAATGCAAGCGTTTCCCACCACTCCACCCTGGACTAGAACAGCCTCTATGACCAGGTCCACCACTCCACCCTGGACTAGAACAGCCTCTATGACCAGGTCCACCCTGGACTAGAACAGCCTCTATGACCAGGTCCACCCTGGACTAGAACAGCCTCTATAACCAGGTCCACCCTGGACAAGAACAGCCTCTATGACCAGGTCCACCCTGGACTAAAACAGCCTCTATGACCAGGTCCACCCTGGACTAGAACAGCCTCTATAACCAGGTTCACCCTGGACTAGAACAGCCTCTATGACCAGGTCCACCGTGGACTAGAACAGCCTCTATGACCAGGTCCACCGTGGACTAGAACAGCCTCTATGACCAGGTCCACCCTGGACTAGAACAGCCTCTATGACCAGGTCCACCCTGGACTAGAAAAGCCTCTATGACCAGGTCCACCCTGGACTAGAACAGGCTCTATGACCAGGTCCACCCTGGACTAGAACAGCCTCTATGACCAGGTCCACCCTGGACTAGAACAGCCTCTATGACCAGGTCCACCCTGGACTAGAACAGCCTCTATGACCAGGTCCACCCTGGACTAGAACAGCCTCTATGACCAGGTCCACCCTGGACTAGAACAGCCTCTATGACCAGGTCCACCTCTACAAGACAGCAATCCCAACTTTTTGCCAGGACCCTGAAGGACGTCACCCTCAACCACAGCCCCAGCACCTCACACAGGAGCAACAGAGCAACGGGCACCCAACCCAGACCAGCTGGAGACCCTCCCAGACCTGCAAGACCTCCTCCTGAAGGACCTGCACCGAGAGAACCCACGCCCAGAGGACCTACACCCAGACCACAGCATCCCCAGCCACACCCCAATCAGCTAATACCCCCCCAAACCCTGACCACACACTATATAGGCCTCCCCCATATCAGACAGCAAGATATGTTACCCGATTCAGGAAACTAGGCGTATGTCGCAAGTCACGACTTCACAGGAGAGCCGTTTGAATGTAAATGATGTCCTCCTGAGTGCTACCTATATCCCCCCACTAGAAACCCCACACTTTAATTAAGACAGCTTCTCCATCCTGAAGGGGAAAATCAATCATTTCCAGACCCAGGGACATGTACTAGTCTGTGGCAACCTAAATGCCAGAACTGGACAAGAACCTGACACCCTCAGCACACAGGGGGACAAACACCTGCCTGGAGGTGACAGCATTCCCTCCCCCATATGCCCCCCTAGGCACAACCAACGACAACATAAGCAAAATCACTCTATTTGAAAAGAGCAATACTCAGTCATGAGGCATTAAAGCCAAAGGAACTCAGTAATATTAAGAAATGCTATAGAGTGAAGGAGAGTAGTGTGGAAATCTACCAAAAAACCATTAAGCAACAACAAATTCAATCCCTTCTAGACAATGTCCTGGACTAAAGGTTTCACTGTAATAGTGAAGGTAGAACATCTAAACAGTATATTTGACCTCTCAGCTTCCCTATCAAATCTAAAAATTGAGTCTACTCCTTCACTATGGAGAATCACTAAATCAATACAAAAATAAACTACGGAAAAACAGCACGTCAGAAATCAGCTCAGAAGAAACCATCGAATCTAACCATTTCTGGGAAAATTGGAAAACTCGAAACAAACAACAAATAATGATCTAAAACGGAGATGTTTGGATAAACCACTTCTCCAATCTTTTTAGCCCTTTAACAAAGAATAAAGAGCAAAAATATATACAAAATAAACAACACATCTAAGAATCAACTATTAAAGACCAGAACCCACTGGATTCCAGAACCCACTGGATTCCAGAACACACTGGATTCCAGAACACACTGGATTCCAGAACACACTGGATTCCAGAACACACTGGATTCCAGAACACACTGGATTCCAGAACACACTGGATTCCAGAACACACTGGATTCCAGAACACACTGGATTCCAGAACCCACTGGATTCCAGAACACACTGGATTCCAGAACACACTGGATTCTCCAATCACATTGAATGAGTTACAGGACAAAATGCAAACCCTCCAACCCAGAAAGGCCTGTGGTGTTGATGATATCCTTAATGAAATGATAAAATATACAGACCACAAATTCCAATTGGCTATACTAAAACTCTTTAACATCATCCTTAGCTCTGGCATCTTCCCCAATATGTGGAACCAAATTTGACCCCAATAACTACTGGGGGATATGGGTCAACAGCAACCTTGGGGAAATCCTCTGCATTATCATTAACAGCAGACTTGTCAATTTCCTCAGCGAAAACAATGTACTGAGCAAATGTCAAATTGGCTTTTTACCAAATTACTGTACCACAGACCATGTATTCACCCTGCACACCCTAATTGACAAACAAACAAACCAAAACAAAGGCAAAGTCTTCTCATGCTTTGTTGATTTAAAAAATGTTTGACTCAATTTGGCATGAGGGTCTGCTATACAAACTGATGGAAAGTGGTTTTCAGGGGGAAACATACGACATTATAGCATCCATGTACACAAACAAGTGTGCGGTTAAAAATGGCAACAAAAAAAAATTCTTCCCACAAGGCCGTGGGGTGAGACAGGGATGCAGCTTAAGCCCCACCCTCTTCAACATATTTATCAATTAATTGGCGAGGGTACTAGAACAGTCCCTCCCTCGGGCTTTATTGCCATGGGAAACATATGTTTACATTACCAAAGCAAGTGAAATATATAAACAAAATGTAAATAAACAATACAAATTAACAGTGAACATTACACTCACAAAAGTACCAAAATAATAAACATTTCATGTGTCATATTATGTCTATATACAGTGTTGTAACGATGTGCAAATAGTTAAAGTACACAAGGGAAAATAAAACAAAAATATGGGTTGAGTTTAGTGGTGTTTTTTCTCTCCCTCCCTCCCTCAGTGTGTGTTTGCGTATTACCCTCTGTGGCAGGGAACAGGGTCTGTCCCTCTGTCTTGGTCTCAGCCAGCTTCCCAGTCCGCAGTAGAACCTCAGCAAACTGCTCCTGAGGTACGGCATCATACGACCCATACATATCTTCACTCTGAGAGAGACAAGAGGTTTAGAATGGGCCCACCCACCTGGCAGCCAGGCCAAAGGCCCACCCACCTGGCAGCCAGGCCATAGGCCCACCCACCTGGCAGCCAGGCCATAGGCCCACCCACTGGGGAGCCTAGCCAATCAGAATGAGTTTTTCCCCACAAACTGGCTTCATTACAGAAATAAATACCCCTCAGAACCCCCCCCCCAGACAATCCAACAAGAAGCCCGGATGTGGATGTCCTGGGTTGGCGTGGTTACACATGAGGGCGGTTAACCGGTTGGCAGCATATGGTTGAGAAATGAACATTTAACAGTTCTGGTGGACATTGTTGCAGTTAGCATGCCAATGGCACACTCCCTCTGCTAACCATGTGACCAATAACATCTGCTAACCATGTGACCAATAACATCTGCTAACCATGTGACCAATACCATCTGCTAACCATGTGACCAATACCATCTGCTAACCATGTGACCAATACCATCTGCTAACCATGTGACCAATAACATCTGCTAACCATGTGACCAATAACATCTGTTAACCATCTGACCAATAACATCTGCTAACCATCTGACCAATAACATCTGCTAACCATCTGACCAATAACATCTGCTAACCATGTGACCAATAACATCTACTAACCATGTGACCAATAACATCTGTTAACCATCTGACCAATAACATCTGCTAACCATCTGACCAATAACATCTGCTAACCATCTGACCAATAACATCTGCTAACCATCTGACCAATAACATCTGTTAACCATGTGTATGTGACCAATAACATCTGCTAACCATCTGACCAATAACATCTGCTAACCATCTGACCAATAACATCTGCTAACCATGTGACCAATAACATTTGCTAACCATCTGACCAATAACATCTGCTAACCATCTGACCAATAACATCTGCTAACCATGTGACCAATAACATCTGCTAACCATGTGACCAATAACATCTGCTAACCATCTGACCAATAACATCTGCTAACCATGTGACCAATAACATCTGCTAACCATGTGACCAATAACATCTGCTAACCATGTGACCAATAACATCTGCTAACCATCTGACCAATAACATCTGCTAACCATGTGACCAATAACATCTGCTAACCATGTGACCAATAACATCTACTAACCATGTGACCAATAACATCTGCTAACCATCTGACCAATAACATCTGCTAACCATCTGACCAATAACATCTGCTAACCATGTGACCAATAACATCTACTAACCATGTGACCAATAACATCTGTTAACCATCTGACCAATAACATCTGTTAACCATCTGACCAATAACATCTGCTAACCATCTGACCAATAACATCTGCTAACCATGTGACCAATAACATCGGCTAACCATCTGACCAATAACATCTGCTAACCATGTGACCAATAACATCTGCTAACCATGTGACCAATAACATCTGCTAACCATGTGACCAATAACATCTACTAACCATGTGACCAATAACATCTGCTAACCATGTGACCAATAACATCTGCTAACCATGTGACCAATAACATCTACTAACCATGTGACCAATAACATCTGCTAACCATGTGACCAATAACATCTGCTAACCATGTGACCAATAACATCTGCTAACCATGTGACCAATAACATCTGCTAACCATGTGACCAATAACATCTGCTAACCATGTGACCAATAACATCTGCTAACCATGTGACCAATAACATCTACTAACCATGTGACCAATAACATCTGCTAACCATGTGACCAATAACATCTGCTAACCATGTGACCAATAACATCTACTAACCATGTGACCAATAACATCTGCTAACCATGTGACCAATAACATCTGCTAACCATGTGACCAATAACATCTACTAACCATGTGACCAATAACATCTGCTAACCATGTGACCAATAACATCTACTAACCATGTGACCAATAACATCTGCTAACCATGTGACCAATAACATCTGCTAACCATGTGACCAATACCATCTGCTAACCATGTGACCAATACCATCTGCTAACCATGTGACCAATAACATCTGCTAACCACGTGACCAATAACATCTGCTAACCATGTGACCAATAACATCTACTAACCATGTGACCAATAACATCTGCTAACCAGGTGACCAATAACATCTGCTAACCACGTGACCAATAACATCTGCTAACCATGTGACCAATAACATCTGCTAACCATGTGACCAATAACATCTGCTAACCACGTGACCAATAACATCTGCTAACCATGTGACCAATAACATCTGCTAACCATGTGACCAATAACATCTGCTAACCATGTGACCAATAACATCTGCTAACCATGTGACCAATACCATATGCTAACCATGTGACCAATAACATCTGCTAACCATGTGACCAATAACATCTGCTAACCATGTGACCAATAACATCTACTAACCATGTGACCAATAACATCTACTAACCATGTGACCAATAACATCTGCTAACCATGTGACCAATAACATCTACTAACCATGTGACCAATAACATCTACTAACCATGTGACCAATAACATCTGCTAACCATGTGACCAATAACATCTACTAACCATGTGACCAATAACATCTGCTAACCATGTGACCAATAACATCTGCTAACCATGTGACCAATAACATTTGCTAACCATCTGACCAATAACATCTGCTAACCATCTGACCAATAACATCTGCTAACCATGTGACCAATAACATCTGCTAACCATGTGACCAATAACATCTGCTAACCATCTGACCAATAACATCTGCTAACCATGTGACCAATAACATCTGCTAACCATGTGACCAATAACATCTGCTAACCATGTGACCAATAACATCTGCTAACCATCTGACCAATAACATCTGCTAACCATGTGACCAATAACATCTGCTAACCATCTGACCAATAACATCTGCTAACCATGTGACCAATAACATCTGCTTTATTTCATTCAGCTCATGAAACACAGGACCAACACTTTACATGTTGCATTTATATATTATTGTTCAGTATAGTATAATATACATACTATTGTTCAGTATAGTATAATATACATACTATTGTTCAGTATAGTATAATATATATATATATATATATATATATATATATATATATATATATATATATATATATATATATATATACACATACTATTGTTCAGTATAGTATAATATATATACTATTGTTCAGTATAGTATAATATATATACTATTGTTCAGTATAGTATAATATATATACTATTCAGTATAATATAATATATATACTATTGTTCAGTATAGTATAATATATATACTATTGTTCAGTACAGTATAATATATATATATACTATTGTTCAGTACAGTATAATATATATACTATTGTTCAGTACAGTATAATATATATACTATTGTTCAGTACAGTATAATATATATATATATATATATATATATATATATATATATATATACACATACACTATTGTTCAGTACAGTATAATATACATACTATTGTTCAGTATAGTATAATATACATACTATTGTTCAGTATAGTATAATATACATACTATTGTTCAGTATAGTATAATATATATACTATTCAGTACAGTATAATATATATACTATTGTTCAGTACAGTATAATATATATATATATATATATATATATATATATATATATATATATATATATATACATATATATATATATACATACTATTGTTCAGTATAGTATAATATATATACTATTGTTCAGTATAGTATAATATATATACTATTGTTCAGTATAGTATAATATATATACTATTCAGTATAATATAATATATATACTATTGTTCAGTACAGTATAATATATATACTATTGTTCAGTATAGTATAATATATATACTATTCAGTATAATATAATATATATACTATTGTTCAGTACAGTATAATACATATACTATTGTTCAGTATAGTATAATATACATACTATTGTTCAGTATAGTATAATATATATACTATTCAGTATAATATAATATATATACTATTGTTCAGTACAGTATAATATATATACTATTGTTCAGTATAGTATAATATACATACTATTGTTCAGTATAGTATAATATATATACTATTCAGTATAATATAATATATATACTATTGTTCAGTACAGTATAATATATATACTATTGTTCAGTATAGTATAATATACATACTATTGTTCAGTATAGTATAATATATATACTATTCAGTATAATATAATATATATACTATTGTTCAGTACAGTATAATATATATACTATTGTTCAGTATAGTATAATATATATACTATTGTTCAGTATAGTATAATATATATACTATTCAGTACAGTATAATATACATACTATTGTTCAGTATAGTATAATATACATACTATTGTTCAGTATAGTATAATATACATACTATTGTTCAGTATAGTATAATATACATACTATTGTTCAGTATAGTATAATATATATACTATTGTTCAGTATAGTATAATATACATACTATTGTTCAGTATAGTATAATATATATACTATTCAGTATAATATAATATATATACTATTGTTCAGTACAGTATAATATATATACTATTGTTCAGTATAGTATAATATATATACTATTGTTCAGTATAGTATAATATATATACTATTGTTCAGTATAGTATAATATATATATTATTGTTCAGTATAGTATAATATACATACTATTGTTCAGTATAGTATAATATATATACTATTGTTCAGTATAGTATAATATATATACTATTGTTCAGTATAGTATAATATATATACTATTGTTCAGTATAGTATAATATATATACTATTGTTCAGTATAGTATAATATACATACTATTGTTCAGTATAGTATAATATATATACTATTGTTCAGTATAGTATAATATACATACTATTGTTCAGTATAGTATAATATACATACTATTGTTCAGTATAGTATAATATACATACTATTGTTCAGTATAGTATAATATACATACTATTGTTCAGTATAGTATAATATACATACTATTGTTCAGTATAGTATAATATACATACTATTGTTCAGTATAGTATAATATATATACTATTGTTCAGTATAGTATAATATACATACTATTGTTCAGTATAGTATAATATATATACTATTCAGTATAATATAATATATATACTATTGTTCAGTACAGTATAATATATATACTATTGTTCAGTATAGTATAATATATATACTATTGTTCAGTATAGTATAATATATATACTATTGTTCAGTATAGTATAATATACATACTATTGTTCAGTATAGTATAATATATATACTATTGTTCAGTATAGTATAATATATATACTATTGTTCAGTATAGTATAATATATATACTATTGTTCAGTATAGTATAATATATATATTATTGTTCAGTATAGTATAATATACATACTATTGTTCAGTATAGTATAATATACATACTATTGTTCAGTATAGTATAATATACATACTATTGTTCAGTATAGTATAATATACATACTATTGTTCAGTATAGTATAATATACATACTATTGTTCAGTATAGTATAATATACATACTATTGTTCAGTATAGTATAATATATATACTATTGTTCAGTATAGTATAATATACATACTATTGTTCAGTATAGTATAATATATATACTATTCAGTATAATATAATATATATACTATTGTTCAGTACAGTATAATATATATACTATTGTTCAGTATAGTATAATATATATACTATTGTTCAGTATAGTATAATATATATACTATTGTTCAGTATAGTATAATATACATACTATTGTTCAGTATAGTATAATATATATACTATTGTTCAGTATAGTATAATATATATACTATTGTTCAGTATAGTATAATATATATACTATTGTTCAGTATAGTATAATATATATATTATTGTTCAGTATAGTATAATATACATACTATTGTTCAGTATAGTATAATATACATACTATTGTTCAGTATAGTATAATATACATACTATTGTTCAGTATAGTATAATATACATACTATTGTTCAGTATAGTATAATATACATACTATTGTTCAGTATAGTATAATATACATACTATTGTTCAGTATAGTATAATATATATACTATTGTTCAGTATAGTATAATATACATACTATTGTTCAGTATAGTATAATATATATACTATTGTTCAGTATAGTATAATATATATATTATTGTTCAGTATAGTATAATATACATACTATTGTTCAGTATAGTATAATATACATACTATTGTTCAGTATAGTATAATATACATACTATTGTTCAGTATAGTATAATATACATACTATTGTTCAGTATAGTATAATATACATACTATTGTTCAGTATAGTATAATATACATACTATTGTTCAGTATAGTATAATATACATACTATTGTTCAGTATAGTATAATATACATACTATTGTTCAGTATAGTATAATATATATACTATTCAGTATAATATAATATATATACTATTGTTCAGTATAGTATAATATATATACTATTGTTCAGTATAGTATAATATATATACTATTGTTCAGTATAGTATAATATACATACTATTGTTCAGTATAGTATAATATACATACTATTGTTCAGTATAGTATAATATATATACTATTGTTCAGTATAGTATAATATATATACTATTGTTCAGTATAGTATAATATATATATTATTGTTCAGTATAGTATAATATACATACTATTGTTCAGTATAGTATAATATATATACTATTGTTCAGTATAGTATAATATATATACTATTGTTCAGTATAGTATAATATACATACTATTGTTCAGTATAGTATAATATACATACTATTGTTCAGTATAGTATAATATATATATTATTGTTCAGTATAGTATAATATACATACTATTGTTCAGTATAGTATAATATATATACTATTGTTCAGTATAGTATAATATATATACTATTGTTCAGTATAATATAATATATATACTATTGTTCAGTATAGTATAATATACATACTATTGTTCAGTATAGTATAATATATATACTATTGTTCAGTATAGTATAATATACATACTATTGTTCAGTATAGTATAATATATATACTATTGTTCAGTATAATATAATATATATACTATTGTTCAGTATAGTATAATATACATACTATTGTTCAGTATAGTATAATATATATACTATTGTTCAGTATAGTATAATATACATACTATTGTTCAGTATAGTATAATATACATACTATTGTTCAGTATAGTATAATATACATACTATTGTTCAGTATAGTATAATATACATACTATTGTTCAGTATAGTATAATATATATACTATTGTTCAGTATAGTATAATATACATACTATTGTTCAGTATAGTATAATATATATACTATTCAGTATAATATAATATATATACTATTGTTCAGTATAGTATAATATACATACTATTGTTCAGTATAGTATAATATATATACTATTCAGTATAATATAATATATATACTATTGTTCAGTATAGTATAATATATATACTATTGTTCAGTATAGTATAATATATATACTATTGTTCAGTATAGTATAATATATATACTATTCAGTATAATATAATATATATACTATTGTTCAGTATAGTATAATATATATACTATTGTTCAGTATAGTATAATATACATACTATTGTTCAGTATAGTATAATATACATACTATTGTTCAGTATAGTATAATATATATACTATTGTTCAGTATAGTATAATATACATACTATTGTTCAGTATAGTATAATATACATATTATTGTTCAGTATAGTATAATATATATACTATTGTTCAGTATAGTATAATATACATACTATTGTTCAGTATAGTATAATATATATACTATTGTTCAGTATAGTATAATATATATACTATTGTTCAGTATAGTATAATATATATACTATTGTTCAGTATAGTATAATATATATACTATTGTTCAGTATAGTATAATATACATACTATTGTTCAGTATAGTATAATATACATACTATTGTTCAGTATAGTATAATATATATACTATTCAGTATAATATAATATATATACTATTGTTCAGTATAGTATAATATATATACTATTGTTCAGTATAGTATAATATATATACTATTGTTCAGTACAGTATAATATATATATTATTGTTCAGTATAGTATAATATATATACTATTCAGTACAGTATAATATATATACTATTGTTCAGTATATAAACCAGACATTTGATCAGCTTAGGCCTCGGTTACTACGGTTACTAATCATTAGAGGTCAAACTGATGCTGGCAGTAGGCAGAGCATTAGTCATGAAAACATCTTAATCTGCGTAAGGTGATACTGGAAGTAAACATATTAAAACACCTGGTTTTCTGAGCCATCTTTGTGATTATTATGTAACCGCCTTCAGAGTTACAGCGGTCTATTGTGGCTCGAGCAGACGGAGTTCCCTTTTTGTTTTGTGACAAAAGTTCAGAAAACAGTTAGGAAAATTAAGAATTAAAAATAGTTCCCACATAGAAACTTTATATGTCTGAATTCAGAATAAAATATGCTTCACATAAATAACACTGGCGCTGTGGTATAACTTAAATTGATTGCCGAAGTCCCCTCGGGTAGCCTGATTTCAGGATTGTTAGGGAAATCGTTATTCTTGCACAGCAAGTGAACGTTTAAATCAAACTATTATATTCATCTGACTTAATAATCGTATTATAGCATGTAACCATACTCAGTGTATAAAGAGGAACAACAAGACAGACAGACAGACAGGACAGGACAGACAGACAGGACAGAGACAGGACATACAGACAGGACAGAGACAGGACAAGACAGACAGGACAGGACATACAGGACATATAGGGAAGACAGGACATACAGGACATATAGGGAAGACAGGACATACAGACAGGACATACAGGACATATAGGGAAGACAGGACAGACAGGGAAGACAGGACAGACAGGACAGACAGGACATATAGGGAAGACAGGACATATAGGGAAGACAGGACAGACAGGACATATAGGGAAGACAGGACATACAGGACAGGCATGACATATAGGGAAGACAGGACAGACAGGGCAGACAGACAGGGAAGACAGGACAGACAGGGCAGACAGGGCAGACAGGGCAGACAGGGCAGACAGGGCAGACAGGACAGACAGGACAGACAGGGCATATAGGGAAGACAGGACAGACAGGGAAGACAGGAGAGACATGACATATAGGGAAGACAGGACAGACAGGACAGACATGACAGACAGGGAAGACATGACATATAGGGAAGACAGGACAGACAGGGAAGACAGGACAGACAGACAGACATATAGGGAAGACATGACAGACAGGACATATAGGGAAGACAGGACAGACAGGACAGACTGTATTGACACTGCCTGTTTGATGGTTCGTCTTGAAGCATAGCAGGATGTTATTAGCGTCCGGGTTACTGTCTCGTAGAAAGAGGCAGCTCTAGCCTAGGGCTGGGCGATATGGCCAAAAATTATATCACAGTATTTATCACAGTAAAACTGGGCGGTTTTTGAATATTAAAAGTTGTACATTTGCTTTATGAGCAGTGAGTGATCCCAGGGTGCTTTATGAGCAGTGAGTGATCCCAGGGTGGTTTATGAGTAGTGAGTGATCTCAGGGTGCTTTATGAGCAGTGAGTGATCCCAGGGTTTTTATGAGTAGTGAGTGACCCTAGGGTGTTTTATGAGTAGTGAGTGATCCCAGGGTGCTCTATGAGTAGTGAGTGATCCCAGGGTGCTTTATGAGTAGTGAGTAGTGATCCCAGGGTGCTTTATGAGTAGTGAGTAGTGATCCCAGGGTGCTTTATGAGTAGTGAGTAGTGATCCCATGGTGCTTTATGAGTAGTGAGTGATCCCAGGGTGCTTTATGAGTAGTGAGTAGTGATCCCATGGTGCTTTATGAGTAGTGAGTAGTGATCCCATGGTGCTTTATGAGTAGTGAGTGATCCCAGGGTGCTTTATGAGTAGTGAGTAGTGATCCCATGGTGCTTTATGAGTAGTGAGTAGTGATCCCATGGTGCTTTATGAGTAGTGAGTGATCCCAGGGTGCTTTATGAGTAGTGAGTGATCCCAGTGTGTTTTATGAATAGTGAGTGATCCCAGGGTGCTTTATGAGTAGTGAGTGATCCCAGGGTGCTTTATGAGTAGTGAGTGATCCCAGGGTGCTTTATGAGTAGTGAGTGATCCCAGGGTGCTTTATGAGTAGTGAGTGATCCCAGGGTGCTTTATGAGTAGTGAGTGATCCCAGGGTGCTTTATGAGTAGTGAGTGATCCCAGGATGCTTTATGAGTAGTGAGTGATCCCAGGGTGCTCTATGAGTAGTGAGTAGTGATCCCATGGTGCTTTATGAGTAGTGAGTGATCCCAGGGTGCTTTATGAGTAGTGAGTAGTGATCCCAGGGTGCTTTATGAGTAGTGAGTGATCCCAGGGTGCTCTATGAGTAGTGAGTGATCCCAGGGTGTTTTATGAATAGTGAGTGATCCCAGGGTGCTTTATGAGTAGTGAGTGATCCCGGGGTGCTTTATGAATAGTGAGTGATCCCAGGGTGCTTTATGAGTAGTGAGTGATCCCAGGGTGTTTTATGAGTAGTGAGTGATCCCAGGGTGTTTTATGAGTAGTGAGTGATCCCGGGGTGCTTTATGAATAGTGAGTGATCCCAGGATGCTTTATGAGTAGTGAGTGATCCCGGGGTGCTTTATGAATAGTGAGTGATCCCAGGATGCTTTATGAGTAGTGAGTGATCCCAGGGTGCTTTATGAGTAGTGAGTGATCCCAGGGTGCTCTATGAGTAGTGAGTGATCCCAGGGTGCTCTATGAGTAGTGAGTGATCCCAGGGTGTTTTATGAATAGTGAGTGATCCCAGGGTGCTTTATGAGTAGTGAGTGATCCCAGGGTGCTTTATGAGTAGTGAGTGATCCCAGGGTGCTTTATGAGCAGTGAGTGATCCCAGGGTGCTTTATGAGCAGTGAGTGATCCCATGGTGCTTTATGAGTAGTGAGTGATCCCAGGGTGCTTTATGAGTAGTGAGTGATCCCAGGGTGCTTTATGAGTAGTGAGTGATCCCAGGGTGCTTTATGAGCAGTGAGTGATCCCAGGGTGCTTTATGAGCAGTGAGTGATCCCATGGTGCTTTATGAGTAGTGAGTGATCCCAGGGTGTTTTATGAGTAGTGAGTGATCCCAGGGTGCTTTATGAGCAGTGAGTGATCCCAGTGTGCTTTATGAGTAGTGAGTGATCCCAGGGTGCTCTATGAGTAGTGAGTGATCCCAGGGTGCTTTATGAGTAGTGAGTGATCCTAGGGTGGCAACACATATATTCTAAGTGATTTTAATGAGTCTCTCTCCATTCTGATTGTTTTATACTGTTCATTTCAACTTCAGCCCAAAACTCATTTCAACACTTTTATCATTTCTGAATTTCCTGCACTCAACTCTAGAGGTGGGAAAAGTACCTAATTGTCATACCTGAGTAAAGGTAAAGATACCTTAATAGAAAATGACTTAAATAAAAGTCACCCAGTAAAATACTACTTGAGTAAAAGTCTAAAGCTATTTTGGATTTAAATATACTTAAGTATCAAAAGTAAAAGTATAAATAATTTATTGAACGGAGCTCATCCAGTTTATTCTCCAGTGATGGCACGTTGGCCAATAGAACGGATGGTAGAGGAGGGTTACCCACCCGCCGACAAATTCTCACAAGGCACCCTGACCTCCGCCCCCTGTATCTCTGTCTTTTCGTCATGTGAATGACAGGGATTTGTGACTGGTCTGGGAAAACCAGTATATTCTTCGCATCAGACTAATTAAAGGAAAAATAGTTTGAGGTGAGTGATCACTGTTCTGATGTCCAGAAGCTATTTTCCGGTCATAAGAGACGGTGGCAGCAACATCATGTACATAATAAGTTACAAACTATGCAACAAAACACAGTTGGTTAGGAGACTAAAACGGCAGCAATCCCCTCCGGCACCATCAATAGTGTTAGGAAGAGACCAGGGTTAGGAAGAGAATAGGGTTAGGAAGAGAACAACAAGGGAATAGGGTTAGGAAGAGACCAGGGTTAGGAAGAGACCAGGGTTAGGAAGAGACCAGGGTTAGGAAGAGACCAGGGTTAGGAAGAGACCAGGGTTAGGAAGAGACCAGGGTTAGGAAGAGACCAGGGTTAGGAAGAGACCAGGGTTAGGAAGAGACCAGGGTTAGGAAGAGACCAGGGTTAGGAAGAGACCAGGGTTAGGAAGAGAACAACAAGGGAATAGGGTTAGGAAGAGACCAGGGTTAGGAAGAGACCAGGGTTAGGAAGAGACCAGGGTTAGGAAGAGACCAGGGTTAGGAAGAGACCAGGGTTAGGAAGAGACCAGGGTTAGGAAGAGACCAGGGTTAGGAAGAGACCAGGGTTAGGAAGAGACCAGGGTTAGGAAGAGACCAGGGTTAGGAAGAGACCAGGGTTAGGAAGAGACCAGGGTTAGGAAGAGACCAGGGTTAGGAAGAGAACAACACAAGCACACACACACAACTTACCTGGTCTACATATGGATCATCAAACAGTCCCTGGTAGAAGGGGTTAACACCCTGTCTCTCCAGACCCCTGTTCTCCTCTCCTCCTACAGCCTTGGAGCCTCCACTCCGACCCTGGGGACAGACAGACAGACCTACTACTGTGGGATAGAGCCCTGGGGACAGACAGACAGACCTACTACCGTGGGATAGAGCCCTGGGGACAGACAAACAGACCTACTACCGTGGGATAGAGCCCTGGGGACAGACAGACAGACCTACTACCGTGGGATAGAGCCCTGGGGACAGACAGACAGACCTACTACCGTGGGATAGAGCCCTGGGGACAGACAGACCGACCTACTACCGTGGGATAGAGCCCTGGGGACAGACAGACAGACCTACTACCGTGGGATAGAGCCCTGGGGACAGACAGACAGACAGACCTACTACCGTGGGATAGAGCCCTGGGGACAGACAGACAGACCTACTACCGTGGGATAGAGCCCTGGGGACAGACAGACAGACCTACTACCGTGGGATAGAGCCCTGGGGACAGACAGACCTACTACCGTGGGATAGAGCCCTGGGGACAGACAGACAGACAGACCTACTACCGTGGGATAGAGCCCTGGGGACAGACAGACAGACAGACCTACTACCGTGGGATAGAGTACAACACACATTAAATTAACTAGACACTATTACTGAATATAACACATTGAATTAACCAATAACCCGCTAGAAATAGCATTGGACCTTGTGGGGACCAACAGAATGTCCCCAGCTGGTTAAGTTGTTTGTTTGTTTACTATTCTAGTGGGGACTTCTGGACCAAGTACATACAGACAGACAGACAGACAGACAGACAGACAGAGTTTGTGGGTATGTATTCTGTGCAGACAGACAGACGGACAGACAGACAGAGAGACAGAGTTTGTGGGTATGTATTCTGTGCAGACAGACAGACAGACAGACGTCTTAGTGGTCGGAGGTAGTTGAGCGAGTCCTTCCACCAGCTGTGGTCTAACACGTGTGTTTGTGTGTCTAACGTGTGTGTGTGTGTGTGTGTGTGTGTGAAACCCCTTTGCGTTCTTACATGCAGTGGTCGGAGGTAGTTGAGCTGGTTCTTCCACCAGCTGTGGTCGCTGACGGCAGTCAGAACAGCCTTAGTGGTCAGGCCAGTACTGGCCAGGACCTCTATGGTTCTATTGGTGGTACGATGAAGTAGGTCTCCTGCAGCGCCACCCAGTGGTGAAACAGAGCTGGGAGGACCAGCGGACTGGAGAGGGGAGGACACGGGGTGGGGGGGGACACACACGTTAGTGGTAATACAAACCTTCACTAGGGTTGCAACATCCCACAACTTCCTGAAAATGTCCAAGTCTCCCAGAAATCACGGTTGGAAAGATTCCCAGAATAACAAGGAAGTAGTAAC
The DNA here is from genome assembly GCF_013265735.2 of Oncorhynchus mykiss. Lineage (NCBI taxonomy): Eukaryota > Metazoa > Chordata > Actinopteri > Salmoniformes > Salmonidae > Oncorhynchus > Oncorhynchus mykiss. The sequence continues at coordinate 44,558,222 of NC_048568.1, read as the reverse complement.
GGAATCCATTTCTCGTAAAAACTGAACATATTGGTAAATGTATCTGATTTTGGCAACCCTCGCCTTCACATAGCACAAAGAAGCTACCATGCAGGTGACCCACTAGCTAGAAGTACAAGATACTGAGGTGAGTTTCTCTCTGTTCAAACACCCAGCAGCTTAGAGAGAGACGTCATGGGGGAACAACGGCTGAATCACGTCCGACTTGTGAGCGTTCAGTCTCGCTGAGACCGAGGGCGACATTTCCAACGGTGCGAAAGCAATGTGTTAAATGTAGCATACACTTCATTATAATCTGGCAGGGTGATTTCATTCCAATCTTTTTCATCAAAAAATAGGCGTTTAAAAATAACACTATTTATGTATGGCTCGGGCTGCTAAACTCCAGCTGAATTATCACTTCCTTGTGAACGCACATTGTAGAAGAAAAGTTAAAAATCAAAACTAAACTGCCAGAAAGCAGTGTTGTGTTGTTCTAGGGGCTGTATGGACATTGTGTTGTTCTAGTGGTGTATGGACATTGTGTTGTTCTAGTGGTGTATGGACATTGTGTTGTTCTAGTGGTGTCTGGACATTGTGTTGTTCTAGTGGAGTAGGGACATTGTGTTGTTCTAGTGGTGTATGGACATTGTGTTGTTCTAGTGGAGTATGGACATTGTGTTGTTCTAGTGGTGTATGGACATTGTGTTGTTCTAGAGGCGTATGGACATTGTGTTGTGTTGTTCTAGTGGCGTATGGACATTGTGTTGTGTTGTTCTAGTGGCGTATGGGCATTGTGTTGTTCTAGTGGTGTATGGACATTGTGTTGTTCTAGAGGCGTATGGACATTGTGTTGTGTTGTTCTAGAGGCGTATGGACATTGTGTTGTGTTGTTCTAGTGGCGTATGGGCATTGTGTTGTTCTAGTGGTGTATGGACATTGTGTTGTGTTGTTCTAGTGGCGTATGGACATTGTGTTGTTCTAGTGGTGTATGGACATTGTGTTGCTCTAGTGGAGTATGGACATTGTGTTGTTCTAGTGGTGTATGGACATTGTGTTGTTCTAGTGGTGTATGGACATTGTGTTGTTCTAGTGGTGTATGAACATTGTGTTGTTCTAGTGGTGTATGGGCATTGTGTTGTTCTAGTGGAGTATGGACATTGTGTTGTTCTAGTGGTGTATGGACATTGTGTTGTTCTAGTGGAGTATGGACATTGTGTTGTTCTAGTGGTGTATGGACATTGTGTTGTTCTAGTGGAGTATGGACATTGTGTTGTTCTAGTGGAGTATGGACATTGTGTTGTTCTAGTGGTGTATGAACATTGTGTTGTTCTAGTGGTGTATGGACATTGTGTTGTTCTAGTGGAGTATGGACATTGTGTTGTTCTAGTGGAGTATGGACATTGTGTTGTTCTAGTGGTGTATGGACATTGTGTTGTTCTAGTGGTGTATGGACATTGTGTTGTTCTAGTGGTGTATGGACATTGTGTTGTTCTAGTGGTGTAGGGACATTGTGTTGTTCTAGTGGAGTAGGGACCAATACCGCACACACACATTATATGCATACACATTATACAAAAACACACACAGCATAAACACCACAACAGGTATCTTCATGTCATTTGAAGCACAGATGATAAACAGAGAGACATACTCACACACAAACAACAGCTTTTACACACACACACCTTACATACACACCTGTACTGTCTCGTCCCAGAAACATTCAGGTTCAAGGGGATCCATCTGATAGTTCACTGCCTGGTACAACACCTGGGCAGAAACGGAGAGGGGGAGAGAGGGAGAGAGAGAGAGAGGGAGGGAGAAAGAGAGAGAGAGGGAGGGAGAAAGAGAGAGAGAGAAAGGGAGAGGGGGAGGGAGGGAGAGAGAGGGAGGGAGAGAGAGAGAGGGAGGGAGAAAGGGAGAAAGGGAGAGGGGGAGAGGGAGAGGGGGAGAGTGAGAGTGAGAGTGAGAGAGGGAGAGGGAGAGGGAGAGGGAGAGGGAGAGGGAGAGGGAGAGGGAGAGGGAGAGGGAGAGAGGGAGAGGGAGAGGGAGAGAGGGAGAGAGGGAGAGAGGGAGAGAGGGAGAGAGGGAGAGAGGGAGAGAGGGAGAGAGGGAGAGAGGGAGAGAGGGAGAGAGAGGGAGAGAGGGAGAGAGGGAGAGAGGGAGAGAGAGGGAGAGAGGGAGAGAGGGAGAGAGGGAGAGAGGGAGAAAGGGAGAAAGGGAGAGGGGGAGAGGGGGAGAGGGGGAGAGGGGGAGAGGGGGAGAGAGTGAGGGAGAGGGGGAGAGGGGGAGAGGGGAGAGAGAATGAGGGAGAGAGGGAGAGAGTGAGGGAGCAGCATTATTCAGCTCTGATCATTGCGACTTCGAAGCCCAGTGCTGGGAATTAATTTTCACACTTATATGAATGGAATGAATGTAAACTAATGTTGGTGTAGCCTACTGTTATTATCTAACCAATCAGAAGCCTGCTGCCTACCTGCCTCCACATTAGAGCAGATGGTCAGATGACACAGATGCTACAGGACTGTTTTGCACAGGCTGGTACAGAACAATAATCCAGACGCTTCAATGAAATCCCGCAATGCCATCAGACCAACCATCAATCAGGCAAAGCGTCAATACAGGATTAAGATTGAATCCTACGACACCGTCTCTAACGCTCGTCAGATGTGGCAGGGCTTGAAAACTATTACGGACTATAAAGGGAAATTCAGCCGCGAGCTGTCCAGTGACACGAGCCTTCCAGACGAGCTAAATGCTTTTCATGCTCGCTTTGAGGCAAGCAACACTGAAGCATGCAAGAGAGCACCAGCTGTTCCGGATGACTGTGTGATCACATTCTCCGTAGTCGATGTGAGCAAGACCTTTAAACAGGTCAACATTCATAGCCGCGGGGCCAGACGGATTACCAGGACGTGTACTCAAAGTATGCGCAGACCAACTGTCAAGTGTCTTCACTGACATTTTCAACCTCTCCCTGACCGAGTCTGTAATACCAACATGTTTCAAGCAAACAACCATAGTCCCTGTGCCCAAGGAAGCGAAGGTAACCTGCCTAAATGATTACCACCCAGGAGCACTCACGTCGGTAGCCATGACGAGTTTTGAAAGGCTGGTCAAGGCTCACATCAACACCATCATGCCAGAAACCCTAGACCAGGGCTGTCCAACCCTGTTCCTGGAGAGCTACCTTCCTGTATGTTTTCGCTTCAACCACAGTTGTAACCTGGTTCAGCTTTTCAACCAGCTAATTATTACAATCAGGTGTGCTAGATTAGGGTTGGAATAAAAACCTACAGGATGGTAGCTCTCCAGGAACAGGGTTGGACAGCCCTGCCCTAGACCCACTCCAATTCGTATACGGCCCCAACAGATCCACAATCTCTACTCCACACTGCCCTTTCCTACCTGGACAAAAGGAACACCTCAGCGTTAAACACCATAGGGCCCTCAAAGCTCATCACTAAGCTAAGGACCCTGGGACTAAACACCTCCCTTTGCAACTGGATCCTGGACTTTCTGACAAGGTGGTAAGGGTAAGGGTAGGTAACAACACATCTGCCATGCTGATCCTCAACACTGGGGCTCCTCAGGGGTGTGTACTTATTCCCCTGCTGTACTCCCCGTACACCCATGACTGCGAGGCCAATCATGACTCCAACACCATCATTAAGTTTGTTGACGACATCAGGTAGGCCTGATCACTGACAACGATGAGACAGCCTATAGGGAGGAGGTCAGAGACCTGGCAGTGTGGGCCTAAACACCCGTGCCAATATATCCTCCAAACACCGGCTTCTCGGACATGAACACTTAAATAAACGCTATCAAACAGGAATATACAGTATACATGAACCAGGGGACCAACAGGCACCAGGGGACCAACAGGCACCAGGGGACCAACATCCACCAGGGGACCAACATCCACCAGGGGACCAACAGGCACCAGGGGACCAACAGGCACCAGGGGACCAACAGGCACCAGGGGACCAACAGGCACCAGGGGACCAACAGGCACCAGGGGACCAACAGGCACCAGGGGACCAACAGGCACCAGGGGACCAACAGGAACCAGGGGACCAACAGGAACCAGGGGACCAACAGGCACCAGGGGACCAACAGGCACCAGGGGACCAACAGGCACCAGGGGACCAACAGGCACCAGGGGACCAACAAGAACCAGAAAGATGTAGAGACAACACTTGCCATTTTGAATAAATGTTAAAAAAATTATTATTTTTCCTGTATCTGTGAGTCCCCGCAGAAATGTTCAAACATCTAATGGTCTTCACAGAAAAGTGGAGGCTCCAAAGGGAGACCAACTCCATCTTAATGCCCATGATTGTTCAACGAGCAGATGTCCACATACTTTGGTCATGTAGTGTGGTGCCAGGAAATAACCTCTCACTCAACGTCAACCAGAACAAAGGGGATGATCGTGGACTTCAGGAAACAGCAGAGGGAGCACCCCCACATTGAAGGGATCGCAGTGGAGAAGGTGGAAAGCTTCAAGTTCCTCGGCGTACACATCACTGACAAAATGTTCCACCCACACAGAGTGGTGAAGAAGGCGCAACAGCGCCTCTTCAACCTCAGGAGGCTGAATAAATTTGGCTTGGCACCTAAAACCCGCACAATTGAAAGCATCCTGTCGGGCTGTACCACCGCCTGGTACGGCAACTGCACCGCCTGCGACCACAGGACTTTCCAGAGGGTAGTGCGGTCTGCCGAATGCATCAGCGGGGGCAAACTACCTGTCCTTCAGGACACCTATAGCACCCGATGTCACAGGAAGGCCAACAATATCATCAAGGACAACAACGACTCATTCTATGGAGGGCTGAGTGTGACCTTAATTCATCAATCAAGTGAGGACTGAAAACCCACAGACAATTGGCCTTCCAAGGAATGAGTTTGACACATGGTCTAGAGGTTAAAGGTCAGGAGTTACCTGTGTCTGTAGGTCACTAGAGGCAGCCAGGAGGGGGTGGATGCTGGCGGGGGGGCAGTGTGTCAAAGAGAAGGCCAGCAGCTCCTGGCGAGCCCTGAGGTCCATGTACCCCTCACACTGTCCAAGCAGGCTGCACACTTCCCAGCCATCACCATAACCTGTAGAGGAAGGGGAGATGTCACATTAGCATAAGACCAACTATTTAACCCTAATTGCTCCTGTAAGTGGCTCTGGGATAAGGGTGTCTGTTAAATGAATAACATGTAAATGTAGACTGCCTTCTCCAACCAGGTCCCGGCTCTCACAGAGAGAGAGAGTCCCGGCTCTCACAGAGAGAGAGAGTCCCAGGATGACAAGTTGTTTTCAGGGCCCAAATGGAACCCTATTCCTTAAATACAGCACTACTGTTGACCAGGGCCCATAGGGTAGTGCACTACTGTTGACCAGGGCCCATAGGGTAGTGCACTACTGTTGACCAGGGCCCATAGGGTAGTGCACTACTGTTGACCAGGGCCCATAGGGTAGTGCACTACTGTTGACCAGGGCCCATAGGGTAGTGCACTACTGTTGACCAGGGCCCATAGGGTAGTGCACTACTGTTGACCAGGGCCCATAGGGTAGTGCACTACTGTTGACCAGGGCCCATAGGGTAGTGCACTACTGTTGACCAGGGCCCATAGGGTAGTGCACTACTGTTGACCAGGGCCCATAGGGTAGTGCACTACTGTTGACCAGGGCCCATATGGTAGTGCACTACTGTTGACCAGGGCCCATAGGGTAGTGCACTACTGTTGACCAGGGCCCATAGGGTAGTGCACTACTGTTGACCAGGGCCCATAGGGTAGTGCACTACTGTTGACCAGGACCCATAGGGTAGTGCACTACTGTTGACCAGGACCCATAGGGTAGTGCACTACTGTTGACCAGGGCCCATAGGGTAGTGCACTACTGTTGACCAGGGCCCATAGGGTAGTGCACTACTGTTGACCAGGACCCATAGGGTAGTGCACTACTGTTGACCAGGGCCCATAGGGTAGTGTACTACTGTTGACCAGGACCCATAGGGTAGTGTACTACTGTTGACCAGGACCCATAGGGTAGTGTACTACTGTTGACCAGGGCCCATAGGGTAGTGTACTACTGTTGACCAGGGCCCATAGGGTAGTGCACTACTGGCCCATAGGGTAGTGCACTACTGTTGACCAGGACCCATAGGGTAGTGTACTACTGTTGACCAGGGCCCATAGGGTAGTGTACTACTGTTGACCAGGACCCATAGGGTAGTGCACTACTGTTGACCAGGGCCCATAGGGTAGTGCACTACTGTTGACCAGGGCCCATAGGGTAGTGCACTACTGTTGACCAGGACCCATAGGGTAGTGTACTACTGTTGACCAGGGCCCATAGGGTAGTGTACTACTGTTGACCAGGACCCATAGGGTAGTGCACTACTGTTGACCAGGGCCCATAGGGTAGTGCACTACTGTTGACCAGGACCCATAGGGTAGTGTACTACTGTTGACCAGGGCCCATAGGGTAGTGCACTACTGTTGACCAGGACCCATAGGGTAGTGCACTACTGTTGACCAGGACCCATAGGGTAGTGCACTACTGTTGACCAGGACCCATAGGGTAGTGCACTACTGTTGACCAGGGCCCATAGGGTAGTGCACTACTGTTGACCAGGACCCATAGGGTAGTGCACTACTGTTGACCAGGGCCCATAGGGTAGTGTACTACTGTTGACCAGGACCCATAGGGTAGTGTACTACTGTTGACCAGGACCCATAGGGTAGTGTACTACTGTTGACCAGGGCCCATAGGGTAGTGTACTACTGTTGACCAGGGCCCATAGGGTAGTGCACTACTGGCCCATAGGGTAGTGCACTACTGTTGACCAGGACCCATAGGGTAGTGTACTACTGTTGACCAGGGCCCATAGGGTAGTGTACTACTGTTGACCAGGACCCATAGGGTAGTGCACTACTGTTGACCAGGGCCCATAGGGTAGTGCACTACTGTTGACCAGGGCCCATAGGGTAGTGCACTACTGTTGACCAGGACCCATAGGGTAGTGTACTACTGTTGACCAGGGCCCATAGGGTAGTGTACTACTGTTGACCAGGACCCATAGGGTAGTGTACTACTGTTGACCAGGACCATTAGGGTAGTGCACTACTGTTGACCAGGACCCATAGGGTAGTGCACTACTGTTGACCAGGGCCCATAGGGTAGTGCACTACTGTTGACCAGGGGCCATAGGGTAGTGCACTACTGTTGACCAGGGCCCATAGGGTAGTGCACTACTGTTGACCAGGGCCCATAGGGTAGTGCACTACTGTTGACCAGGGCCCATAGGGTAGTGCACTACTGTTGACCAGGGCCCATAGGGTAGTGCACTACTGTTGACCAGGACCCATAGGGTAGTGTACTACTGTTGACCAGGGCCCATAGGGTAGTGTACTACTGTTGACCAGGACCCATAGGGTAGTGTACTACTGTTGACCAGGACCCATAGGGTAGTGTACTACTGTTGACCAGGGCCCATAGGGTAGTGTACTACTGTTGACCAGGGCCCATAGCTAGGACCCATAGGGTAGTGCACTACTGTTGACCAGGACTCATGGGGTAGTGCACTATTGTTGACCAGGACCCATAGGGTAGTGCACTACTGTTGACCAGGACCCATGGGGTAGTGCACTACTGTTGACCAGGACCCATAGGGTAGTGCACTACTGTTGACCAGGGCCCATAGGGTAGTGTACTACTGTTGACCAGGGCCCATAGGGTAGTGCACTACTGTTGACCAGGACCCATAGGGTAGTGTACTACTGTTGACCAGGGCCCATAGGGTAGTGTACTACTGTTGACCAGGACCCATAGGGTAGTGCACTACTGTTGACCAGGGCCCATAGGGTAGTGCACTACTGTTGACCAGGGCCCATAGGGTAGTGTACTACTGTTGACCAGGACCCATAGGGTAGTGTACTACTGTTGACCAGGACCATTAGGGTAGTGCACTACTGTTGACCAGGGCCCATAGGGTAGTGCACTACTGTTGACCAGGGCCCATAGGGTAGTGCACTACTGTTGACCAGGACCCATAGGGTAGTGCACTACTGTTGACCAGGACCCATAGGGTAGTGCACTACTGTTGACCAGGGCCCATAGGGTAGTGCACTACTGTTGACCAGGGGCCATTAGGGTAGTGCACTACTGTTGACCAGGGCCCATAGGGTAGTGCACTACTGTTGACCAGGGGCCATAGGGTAGTGCACTACTGTTGACCAGGGCCCATAGGGTAGTGCACTACTGTTGACCAGGGCCCATAGGGTAGTGCACTACTGTTGACCAGGGCCCATAGGGTAGTGCACTACTGTTGACCAGGGCCCATAGGGTAGTGCACTACTGTTGACCAGGGGCCACACGGAGAGAGACTCTATAAGGAACAGGGTGTCATTTAGGAGGCAGTTCACAGTGCAGAGTAATGACATGTGGGTTACAGTGTGACAGAGTGAGTGACAGAGTGAGAGTGAGTGGGTGACAGAGTGAGAGTGAGTGGGTGACAGTGAGTGAGTGAGTGAGTGAGTGAGTGAGTGAGTGAGTGAGTGAGTGAGTGAGTGAGTGAGTGAGAGCGAGGGAGTGACAGTGAGTCACAGTGAGTGACAGTGAGTGAGTGAGTGACAGTGAGTGAGAGTGAGTGACTGAGTGAGTGACAGTGAGTGAGGGAGTGACAGTGAGTGAGGGAGTGACAGTGAGTGAGGGAGTGACAGTGAGTGAGGGAGTGAGTGGCAGTGAGTGAGTGACAGTGAGTGAGGGAGTGAGTGACAGTGAGTGAGGGAGTGACAGTGAGTGAGTAATGAACAGTGAGTGAGTGAGTGAGGGGGTGAGAGTTGTCAGCCAGGAGAAATACACATTGATGTGATTAGTAGTGTAGTTCTGAGAGAATAACACAACCGGTTTGTCCTCGGCTGTTTCAGGCTAAACTGTGTGTGTCAGAGTCTCAAACACCACCTATTCCTTATGTAGTGCACTACTGTCTACCAACGCCCAGGGACTTCTGGTCTAAAGTAGTGCACTACTGTCTACCAACGCCCAGGGACTTCTGGTCTAAAGTAGTGCACTACTGTCTACCAACGCCCAGGGACTTCTGGTCTAAAGTAGTGCACTACTGTCTACCAACGCCCAGGGACTTCTGGTCTAAAGTAGTGCACTACTGTCTACCAACGCCCAGGGACTTCTGGTCTAAAGTAGTGCACTACTGTCTACCAACGCCCAGGGACTTCTGGTCTAAAGTAGTGCACTACTGTCTACCAACGCCCAGGGACTTCTGGTCTAAAGTAGTGCACTACTGTCTACCAACGCCCAGGGACTTCTGGTCTAAAGTAGTGCACTACTGTCTACCAACGCCCAGGGACTTCTGGTCTAAAGTAGTGCACTACTGTCTACCAAAGCCCAGGGACTTCTGGTCTAAAGTAGTGCACTACTGTCTACCAACGCCCAGGGACTTCTGGTCTAAAGTAGTGCACTACTGTCTACCAACGCCCAGGGACTTCTGGTCTAAAGTAGTGCACTACTGTCTACCAACGCCCAGGGACTTCTGGTCTAAAGTAGTGCACTACTGTCTACCAACGCCCAGGGACTTCTGGTCTAAAGTAGTGCACTACTGTCTACCAAAGCCCAGGGACTTCTGGTATAAAGTAGTGCACTACTGTCTACCAAAGCCCAGGGACTTCTGGTCTAAAGTAGTGCACTACTGTCTACCAACGCCCAGGGACTTCTGGTCTAAAGTAGTGCACTACTGTCTACCAAAGCCCAGGGACTTCTGGTCTAAAGTAGTGCACTACTGTCTACCAACGCCCAGGGACTTCTGGTCTAAAGTAGTGCACTACTGTCTACCAACGCCCAGGGACTTCTGGTCTAAAGTAGTGCACTACTGTCTACCAACGCCCAGGGACTTCTGGTCTAAAGTAGTGCACTACTGTCTACCAATGCCCAGGGACATCTGGTCTAAAGTAGTGCACTACTGTCTACCAACACCCAGGGACTTCTGGTCTAAAGTAGTGCACTACTGTCTACCAACGCCCAGGGACTTCTGGTCTAAAGTAGTGCACTACTGTCTACCAACGCCCAGGGACTTCTGGTCTAAAGTAGTGCACTACTGTCTACCAACGCCCAGGGACTTCTGGTCTAAAGTAGTGCACTACTGTCTACCAACGCCCAGGGACTTCTGGTCTAAAGTAGTGCACTACTGTCTACCAAAGCCCAGGGACTTCTGGTCTAAAGTAGTGCACTACTGTCTACCAACGCCCAGGGACTTCTGGTCTAAAGTAGTGCACTACTGTCTACCAACGCCCAGGGACATCTGGTCTAAAGTAGTGCACTACTGTCTACCAACGCCCAGGGACTTCTGGTCTAAAGTAGTGCACTACTGTCTACCAACGCCCAGGGACTTCTGGTCTAAAGTAGTGCACTACTGTCTACCAAAGCCCAGGGACTTCTGGTCTAAAGTAGTGCACTACTGTCTACCAACGCCCAGGGACTTCTGGTCTAAAGTAGTGCACTACTGTCTACCAACGCCCAGGGACTTCTGGTCTAAAGTAGTGCACTACTGTCTACCAAAGCCCAGGGACTTCTGGTCTAAAGTAGTGCACTACTGTCTACCAACGCCCAGGGACTTCTGGTCTAAAGTAGTGCACTACTGTCTACCAACGCCCAGGGACTTCTGGTCTAAAGTAGTGCACTACTGTCTACCAACGCCCAGGGACTTCTGGTCTAAAGTAGTGCACTACTGTCTACCAATGCCCAGGGACATCTGGTCTAAAGTAGTGCACTACTGTCTACCAACACCCAGGGACTTCTGGTCTAAAGTAGTGCACTACTGTCTACCAACGCCCAGGGACTTCTGGTCTAAAGTAGTGCACTACTGTCTACCAAAGCCCAGGGACTTCTGGTCTAAAGTAGTGCACTACTGTCTACCAACGCCCAGGGACTTCTGGTCTAAAGTAGTGCACTACTGTCTACCAACGCCCAGGGACTTCTGGTCTAAAGTAGTGCACTACTGTTTACCAACGCCCAGGGACTTCTGGTCTAAAGTAGTGCACTACTGTCTACCAACGCCCAGGGACTTCTGGTCTAAAGTAGTGCACTACTGTCTACCAACGCCCAGGGACTTCTGGTCTAAAGTAGTGCACTACTGTCTACCAATGCCCAGGGACTTCTGGTCTAAAGTAGTGCACTACTGTCTACCAAAGCCCAGGGACTTCTGGTCTAAAGTAGTGCACTACTGTCTACCAACGCCCAGGGACTTCTGGTCTAAAGTAGTGCACTACTGTCTACCAACGCCCAGGGACTTCTGGTCTAAAGTAGTGCACTACTGTCTACCAAAGCCCAGGGACTTCTGGTCTAAAGTAGTGCACTACTGTCTACCAACGCCCAGGGACTTCTGGTCTAAAGTAGTGCACTACTGTCTACCAACGCCCAGGGACTTCTGGTCTAAAGTAGTGCACTACTGTCTACCAAAGCCCAGGGACTTCTGGTCTAAAGTAGTGCACTACTGTCTACCAACGCCCAGGGACTTCTGGTCTAAAGTAGTGCACTACTGTCTACCAACGCCCAGGGACATCTGGTCTAAAGTAGTGCACTACTGTCTACCAAAGCCCAGGGACTTCTGGTCTAAAGTAGTGCACTACTGTCTACCAACGCCCAGGGACTTCTGGTCTAAAGTAGTGCACTACTGTCTACCAAAGCCCAGGGACTTCTGGTCTAAAGTAGTGCACTACTGTCTACCAACGCCCAGGGACTTCTGGTCTAAAGTAGTGCACTACTGTCTACCAAAGCCCAGGGACTTCTGGTCTAAAGTAGTGCACTACTGTCTACCAACGCCCAGGGACTTCTGGTCTAAAGTAGTGCACTACTGTCTACCAAAGCCCAGGGACTTCTGGTCTAAAGTAGTGCACTACTGTCTACCAACGCCCAGGGACTTCTGGTCTAAAGTAGTGCACTACTGTCTACCAACGCCCAGGGACTTCTGGTCTAAAGTAGTGCACTACTGTCTACCAATGCCCAGGGACTTCTGGTCTAAAGTAGTGCACTATATAGGGAATAGGGTGTCATAGGGCTCTGGTCTAAAGTAGTGCACTATATAGGGAATAGGGTGTCATAGGGCTCTGGTCTAAAGTAGTGCACTATATAGGGAATAGGTTTCTATAGGGCTCTGGTCTAAAGTAGTGCACTATATAGGGAATAGGTTTCTATAGGGCTCTGGTCTAAAGTAGTGCACTATATAGGGAATATAGTGTTATTTGTTATGAAGCCTAAGAAAACACTGCAACACAATCTCCTCAGACAAGTTGTCTGTGACACCTCCCTCCCTCCCTCTCCTCCTCCCTCCCTCCCTCCCTACCTCTCCTTCTCCCTCCCTCCCTCCTCTCCTCGTTCTTTTATCTCTCTCATTCTATCCCACTCTATTTCTGTCTTCCTGCCTGTTTCCATATCTCCATCCCTCCCCCCTCCCTCCTCTCCTCCCTCCCTCCCTCCCTCCTCTCCCCTCCCCTCCCCTCCTCCTCCTCTCCTCCTCCCTCCCTCCCTCTCCTCCTCCTCCCTCCCTCCTCTTCTCCTCCATCCCTCCCTCCCTCCTCTCCTCCCTCTCTCCTCCCTCCCTCCTCCCTCCCTCCCTCCTTCCCTCCCTCCTCTCCTCTCCCTCCCTCCCTCCCTCCTCTCATCCCTCCCTCCTCTCTCCCTCCCTCCCTCCTCTCCTCCTCCCTCCCTCCCTCCTCTCCTCCTCCCTCCCTCCCTCCCTCCTCTCCTCTCTCCCTCCCTCCTCTCCTCCTCCCTCTCCTCCCTCCTCTCCTCCCTCCCTCCTCTCCTCCCTCCCTCCTCTCCTCTCTCCCTCCCTCCTCTCCTCCTCCCTCTCCTCCCTCCTCTCCTCCCTCCCTCCTCTCCTCCCTCCCTCCTCTCCTCTCTCCCTCCCTCCCCCCTCCCCCCCACCCTAGTCCACCATTGCTACAGTGTTACTCCCTTGCATTAAAGCCACTGATAAATGGTTAAAACGCTTTAAACCATGGCATTGTTGAATAGTCGTTTCTGATTGGTCTTGAAGGGCATTCTAAAGCATGCATCATAATGCCCGGTAGAGTTCCATGGCTATACTGTATTCCTTATGTGTTTCATGTTTGAGCTGCTTTTGAAAGCAAAAGTCAAATTGAAAGCATTATTGATGTCGCTCCCAGTTTTCATTGTGTGGGGGGGGGGGGGGGTTGTTGGTGCCACCGCATGAGGCTGTGCAGGCCGACATTTATACAGTCGTTCACTGCACACCCATTAAAACAATCACTGTAAAAACTGTTAAATTGATGAAGAATTGGATTGATGAGGAATTGAAACATTGTATGGTTGAGAGGGATGAGGAATTGAAACATTGTGTGGTTGAGAGGGATGAGGAATTGAAACATTGTATGGTTGAGAGGGATGAGGAATTGAAACATTGTGTGGTTGAGAGGGATGAGGCAAAATGAATGGCAAATAAGTCTGGCTGAACAACCGATTGGCAAACGTACTGCAAGTTGAGAAATCATGTGACTAAACTGAATAAAAAGAAGAAAACACACTATGAAACAGAGATAAATGACAGAAATAATGATAGTAAAAAGCTTTGGCGCACCTTAAATTACATTTTGGGGAAAAGGCAAATTCAGCTCCATCATGTATTATATCAGATGGCTCATTCATCACAAAAACCCACTGATATTGCCAACTACTTTAATTATTATTTTTTTCATTGGCAAGATTAGCCAAGTAAGGCATATGACATGCCAGCAGCAAACGCTGACACCACACATCCAAGTATAATACCATTCAGAAGTTTAGGGGTCACTTAGAAAGTAGCTTCTTTAAATAAAAATAAAAACATTTTTTTGTCCATTAAAATAACATCAAATTGATCAGAAATACAGTGTAGACATTGTTCATGTTGTAAATGACTATTGTAGCTGGAAACGGCAGATTTTTTTATGGAATATCTACATAGGCGTACAGAGGCCCATTATCAGCAACCATCACTCCTGTGTTCCAATGGCACGTTGTGTTAGCTAATACAAGTTTATCATTTTAAAAGGCTAATTGATCATTAGAAAAACCTTTTGCAATTATGTTAGCACAGCTGAAAACTGTTGTACTGATTAAAGAAGCAATACAACTGGCCTTCTTTAGACTAGTTGATGATTTGAGAAACAGATGCCTCTCACAAGTCCTCAACTGGCAGCTTCATTGAATAGTACCCGCAAAACACCAGTCTCAACGTAAACAATGAAGAGGCGACTCAGGGACGATGGCCTATATATCAGGGAGGTAATGTGTATAGATCAGGGAGGTTATGGGTATATATCAGGGATGTAATGGGTATAGATCAGGGAGATAATGGGTATATACAGTGCCTTGTGAAAGTATTCGTCCCCCTTGAACTTTGCGACCTTTTGCCACATTTCAGGCTTCAAACATAAAGATATAAAACTGTATTTTTTTGTGAAGAATCAACAACAAGTGGGACACAATCATGAAGTGGAACGACATTTATTGGATATTTCAAACTTTTTTAACAAATCAAAAACTGAAAAATTGGGCGTGCAAAATTATTCAGCCCCTTTACTTTCAGTGCAGCAAACTCTCTCCAGAAGTTCAGTGAGGATCTCTGAATGATCCAATGTTGACCTAAATTACTAATGATGATAAATACAATCCACCTGTGTGTAATCAAGTCTCCGTATAAATGCACCTGCACTGTGATAGTCTCAGAGGTCCGTTAAAAGCGCAGAGAGCATTATGAAGAACAAGGAACACACCAGGCATGTCTGAGATACTGTTGTGAAGAAGTTTAAAGCCGGATTTGGATACAAAAAGATTTCCCAAGCTTTAAACATCCCAAGGAGCACTGTGCAAGCGATAATATTGAAATGGAAGGAGTATCAGACCACTGCAAATCTACCAAGACCTGGCCGTCCCTCTAAACTTTCAGCTCATACAAGGAGAAGACTGATCAGAGATGCAGCCAAGAGGCCCATGATCACTCTGGATGAACTGCAGAGATCTACAGCTGAGGTGGGAGACTCTGTCCATAGGACAACAATCAGTCGTATATTGCACAAATCTGGCCTTTATGGAAGAGTGGCAAGAAGAAAGCCATTTCTTAAAGATATCCATAAAAAGTGTTGTTTAAAGTTTGCCACAAGCCACCTGGGAGACACACCAAACATGTGGAAGAAGGTGCTCTGGTCAGATGAAACCAAAATTGAACTTTTTGGCAACAATGCAAAACGTTATGTTTGGCGTAAAAGCAACACAGCTGAACACACCATCCCCACTGTCAAACATGGTGGTGGCAGCATCATGGTTTGGGCCTGCTTTTCTTCAGCAGGGACAGGGAAGATAGTTAAAATTGATGGGAAGATGGATGGAGCCAAATACAGGACCATTCTGGAAGAAAACCTGATGGAGTCTGCAAAAGACCTGAGACTGGGACGGAGATTTGTCTTCCAACAAGACAATGATCCAAAACATAAAGCAAAATCTACAATGGAATGGTTCAAAAATAAACATATCCAGGTGTTAGAATGGCCAAGTCAAAGTCCAGACCTGAATCCAATCGAGAATCTGTGGAAAGAACTGAAAACTGCTGTTCACAAATGCTCTCCATCCAACCTCACTGAGCTCGAGCTGTTTTGCAAGGAGGAATGGGGAAAAAATGTCAGTCTCTCGATGTGCAAAACTGATAGAGACATACCCCAAGCGACTTACAGCTGTAATCGCAGAAAAAGGTGGTGCTACAAAGTATTAACTTAAGGGGGCTGAATAATTTTGCACGCCCAATTTTTCAGTTTTTGATTTGTTAAAAAAGTTTGAAATATCCAATAAATGTCGTTCCACTTCATGATTGTGTCCCACTTGTTGTTGATTCTTCACAAAAAAATACAGTTTTATATCTTTATGTTTGAAGCCTGAAATGTGGCAAAAGGTCGCAAAGTTCAAGGGGGCCGAATACTTTCGCAAGGCACTAGATCAGGGAGGTAATGGGTATAGATGTGGTAAAAATGTCAATGTAACGCAGACTGTGGGGACAGGAAGCTGGATTGGTACATTCAACAAATCAGTCATGGTTGATGTATTATACCTTAATTCCCATTTGGATGTACAATACATTCAGAAAGTATTCAGACCCCTTGACTGTTTCCACATTTTGTTACGTTACAGTCTTATTCTAAAACGGATTAAATAAAACAATTTCCTCAGCAATCTACACACTATACCCCATAATGACATCACAATACCCCATAATGACATCACTATACCCCATAATGACATCACAATACCCCATAATGACATCACAATACCCCATAATGACATCACAATACCCCATAATGACACCACAATACCCCATAATGACATCACAATACCCCATAATGACACCACAATACCCCATAATGACATCACAATACCCCATAATGACATCACAATACCCCATAATGACATCACAATACCTCATAATGTCAAGGGGTCTGAATACTTTCCGAAGGCACTGCATGTTACCTCACGGTGATGTCATTCGGGAAACACAAACTTCCACTGCTATGCATGGTAAAGCTAAAAAATGTCCTACCCTGGAAGCCTGTCTTTCAGACATGAGGAAGTGTACGACGGTAAATGTTCTACTTTTAAAGTCGGACAAAACAGAGATGCTGGTTCTAGGTCCCAAGAAATCTGCTGTTGGATCGGACAATTAGTCTCGATGGTTGTACAGTCCTCTCAACAAAAAAAAAAACTGAAGGACCTCGGAGTTAGACCCTGATCTCTCTTTCCTTAAACATATAAAAAAATACTTTAAAAAGGCTTTTCCCCCCCCCATCTTCTTAACATGGCAAAACTCCTAAACCTTTTGTCCAAAAATGATGCGGAGGAGCTAATGCTTTCGAGGTTAGACGACTGCAATGCTCTACTCGCCGGCTACTCGGATAAGGCACTGAATAAACTCCAGTTAGTTTTAAACACGGCTGATAGAATGTTGAGTAGAACCCCCCAAAAATAGCATATTACGCCAGCGCTAGCCCACCAGAACTGGCTTCCTGTTGAGGTGGTTTTACTGCTAACCTACAAAGCATTACATGGGATCCAACCCATCTCTCTGACATACCTACACCTACGCTACAGTCACGAGACGCAGGCCTCCTTACTGTCCCTAGAATTTCTAAGCAAACAGCTGAAGGCAGGGCTTTCTGCCAAATTTACCACAACATTACTATACCACTAGTACAAAGTTACTACAACATTACTACAACACTGTTACTACAGCATTGTAACACAACGTTACTACAATGTTACTACATTACAACACTACAGCAATACAACACTACAAAGTTACTACAACGTTACTACAACGCTACTACAGTGATGTAACCCACCTGAGGCCATGAGGTCCTGACAGTGTATGTAGGAGGTCTTGTAGTCCAGCGCCTGAAGAGCCTGTTGAGCTAGTAGAGAGAACACCTGACCCTTACACCTCCACTCATCACCACCTGGAAGCAGAGAAAAACTGGTTAGACCCTTACACCTCCACCTGGAGACAGAGAAACACTGGTTAGACCCTTACACCTCCACCTGGAGACAGAGAAACACTGGTTAGACCCTTACAGCCACTAAAGAGTTGCCAATTCAGAAGTCTTCATGTTTATTCTGTGAAACTGTTCCCCATGGAGTGCTCCTTAAGTGTTAGCAGGGTATCTCGGTTAAACTCTTCCCCTAGGTGTCACGGTTAAACTCTTCCCCTAGGTGTCACGGTTAAACTCTTCCCCTAGGTGTCACGGTTAAACTCTTCCCCTAGGTGTCACGGTTAAACTCTTCCCCTAGGTGTGTGTGTGTCACGGTTAAACTCTTCCCCTAGGTGTGTGTGTGTGTTACCTGCGACTCTGAGCAGTGAGGCCAGGTCCAGAAGCAGGGCTGATTGTGTGTAGGCCTTAGAACACTGGGAAATACACTGCTCAATTATGGACAACCGCTCCACACGCAGACGCACTGTAGAGAGAGAGGGGAGAGAGAGAGAGAGGGGCAGGGGGAAAGAGAGAGGGGGGCAGGGGGAAAGAGAGAGAGGGGGGCAAGGGGAAAGAGAGAGGGGGGCAGGGGGAAAGAGAGAGAGGGGGGCAAGGGGAAAGAGAGAGGGGGGCAGGGGGAAAGAGAGAGAGGGGCAAGGGGAAAGAGAGAGGGGGGCAAGGGGAAAGAGAGAGAGGGGCAGCAGGAGAGAGAGAGAGGGGCAGGGGGAAAGAGAGAGGGGGGCAAGGGGAAAGAGAGAGGGGGGCAGGGGGAAAGAGAGAGGGGAGCAGGGGGAAAGAGAGAGGGGCAGCAGGAGAGAGAGAGAGGGGCAGGGGGAGAGAGAGAGAGGGGCAGGGGGAGAGAGAGAGGGGCAGGGGGAGAGAGAGAGGGGCAGGGAGAGAGAGAGAGGGGCAGGGAGAGAGAGAGGGAGAGAGTGGGAAAGAGAGAGATATATATGAATGTAAAAATATTACATTCAGGTCAATAAGGTCATCAGTTAATCCAGTTTATTCTCTGTCTGCATCGCAAATGCACCCTATTCCTTACGGGTCAATGGGCCCTGGTCAAAAGTAGTGCACTACACAGGGAATAGGGTGCATTTGAGATGCCGCCTTGATATGTCCATAGCAGGCAGGGCCCCCCCCCCCCCCACCACTCACAGGGGCCCACCCACCACTCACAGGGGCCCACCCACCACTCACAGGAGTGTGGGGGGGGCGGTATGTAGGAAGGAGGTATATAGTGGAGGGTTTACACCAGAAGGTAATGGGTATAGGAGGAAGGTATATAGTGGAGGGTCTACACCAGAAGGTAATGGTTATAGGAGGAAGGTATATAGTGGAGGGTCTACACCAGAAGGTAATGGTTATCTGTAGGAGGAAGGTATATAGTGGAGGGTCTACACCAGAAGGTAATGGTTATAGGAGGAAGGTATATAGTGGAGGGTTTACACCAGAAGGTAATGGTTATAGGAGGAAGGTATATAGTGGAGGGTCTACACCAGAAGGTAATGGTTATCTGTAGGAGGAAGGTATATAGTGGAGGGTCTACACCAGAAGGTAATGGTTATAGGAGGAAGGTATATAGTGGAGGGTTTACACCAGAAGGTAATGGGTATAGGAGGAAGGTATATAGTGGAGGGTCTACACCAGAAGGTAATGGTTATAGGAGGAAGGTATATAGTGGAGGGTCTACACCAGAAGGTAATGGGTATCTGTAGGAGGAAGGTATATAGTAGAGGGTCTACACCAGAAGGTAATGGTTATAGGAGGAAGGTATATAGTGGAGGGTCTACACCAGAAGGTAATGGTTATAGGAGAAAGGTATATAGTGGAGGGTCTACACCAGAAGGTAATGGGTATCTGTAGGAGGAAGGTATATAGTGGAGGGTCTTCACCAGAAGGTAATGGGTATCTGTAGGAGGAAGGTATATAGTGGAGGGTCTACACCAGAAGGTAATGGGTATCTGTAGGAGGAAGGTATATAGTGGAGGGTCTACACCAGAAGGTAATGGTTATAGGAGGAAGGTATATAGTGGAGGGTCTACACCAGAAGGTAATGGGTATCTGTAGGAGGAAGGTATATAGTGGAGGGTCTTCACCAGAAGGTAATGGTTATAGGAGGAAGGTATATAGTGGAGGGTCTACACCAGAAGGTAACGGGTATCTGTAGGAGGAAGGTATATAGTGGAGGGTCTACACCAGAAGGTAATGGTTATAGGAGGAAGGTATATAGTGGAGGGTCTACACCAGAAGGTAATGGGTATCTGTAGGAGGAAGGTATATAGTGGAGGGTCTTCACCAGAAGGTAATGGTTATAGGAGGAAGGTATATAGTGGAGGGTCTACACCAGAAGGTAACGGGTATCTGTAGGAGGAAGGTATATAGTGGAGGGTCTACACCAGAAGGTAATGGTTATAGGAGGAAGGTATATAGTGGAGGGTCTACACCAGAAGGTAATGGGTATCTGTAGGAGGAAGGTATATAGTAGAGGGTCTACACCAGAAGGTAATGGGTATCTGTAGGAGGAAGGTATATAGTGGAGGATCTACACCAGAAGGTAATGGGTATAGGATGAAGGTATATAGTGGAGGGTCTACACCAGAAGGTAATGGGTATAGGAGGAAGGTATATAGTGGAGGGTCTACACCAGAAGGTAATGGGTATCTGTAGGAGGAAGGTATATAGTGGAGGGTCTACACCAGAAGGTAATGGTTATAGGAGGAAGGTATATAGTGGAGGGTCTACACCAGAAGGTAATGGTTATAGGAGGAAGGTATATAGTGGAGAGTCTACACCAGAAGGTAATGCTTATAGGAGGAAGGTAAATAGTAGAGGGTCTACACCAGAAGGTAATGCTTATAGGAGGAAGGTAAATAGTAGAGGGTCTACACCAGAAGGTAATTGTATATTGAGTAAATTAATGTCTTCTGATTGCCACCATATGAAGATCAAAGGTAAGGGATTAATTTTCTCTCTATTTCTGAGTTTTGTAACGCTTCTGCTTGGCTGGTTATTGTTTGTAATAATTTGTCAACTGGGCTATGTTCTGGGCTAGGTATGTTCTGGGCTAGGTATGTTCTGGGCTAGGTATGTTCTGGGCTAGGTATGCTTTCGCCGAAAAGCATTTTGTAAATATGACACTGTGGTTGGTTTAACAAGAAGTTAATCTTTAAACCTATGTAAAATATGTTTTGTTTTCAGAATTTTTATAATGAGTATTTCTGTAATTGAATTTGTCGCTCTGCAACCTCACTGGATGTTGGCCAGGTGGGACGCTAGCATCCCACATACCCTAGAGAGGTTAACATGGGCCTGCTAATCTCTAACGGTCTGATACAACTCTCCACGTACCCTAGAGAGGTTAACATGGGCCTGCTAATCTCTAACGGTCTGATACAACTCTCCACGTACCCTAGAGAGGTTAACATGGGCCTGCTAATCTCTAACGGTCTGATACAACTCTCCACGTACCCTAGAGAGGTTAACATGGGCCTGCTAATCTCTAACGGTCTGATACAACTCTCCACGTACCCTAGAGAGGTTAACATGGGCCTGCTAATCTCTAACGGTCTGATACAACTCTCCACGTACCCTAGAGAGGTTAACATGGGCCTGCTAATCTCTAACGGTTTGATACAACTCTCCACGTACCCTAGAGAGGTTAACATGGGCCTGCTAATCTCTAACGGTTTGATACAACTCTCCACGTACCCTAGAGAGGTTAACATGGGCCTGCTAATCTCTAACGGTCTGATACAACTCTCCACCTACCCTAGAGAGGTTAACATGGGCCTGCTAATCTCTAACGGGCTGATACAACTCTCCACGTACCCTAGAGAGGTTAACATGGGCCTGCTAATCTCTAACGGTCTGATACAACTCTCCACATACCCTAGAGTGGTTAACATGGGCCTGCTAATCTCTAACGGTCTGATACAACTCTCCACGTACCCTAGAGAGGTTAACATGGGCCTGCTAATCTCTAACGGTCTGATACAACTCTCCACGTACCCTAGAGAGGTTAACATGGGCCTGCTAATCTCTAACGGTCTGATACAACTCTCCACATACCCTAGAGTGGTTAACATGGGCCTGCTAATCTCTAACGGGCTGATACAACTCTCCACGTACCCTAGAGAGGTTAATACATTTTATAAAAAGGCTGTAAAGTAACAAAATCAAGGGGTCTAAATACTTTGAAGGCACTGCACACACACACACACGCACACACACACGCGCACACACACACACACGCACACACACACACCTCATCTCTAATTAGGCCATCAAACAGATGTTGGCTCGACAGTTGATCCATAAATAACCATATATTTAGATATCAGGTGAAGGGATGAGGGAGAAGGGGAGGGCAGGTAGTTTGCGACCCCGTCTGGCAACACAACACAAAGACACAGGGTACCTTACAGTCAATGTTCCCTCTGAGCTGTGTGTAGCTCATCCTGGACTGCCGTGAAGAACTATCATCCCACAATGTTCCCTCTGAGCTGTGCGTAGCTCATCCTGGACTGCCGTGAAGAACTATCATCCCACAATGTTCCCTCTGAGCTGTGCGTAGCTCATCCTGGACCGCCATGAAGAACTTTCAGCCCACGCAGAGAAGCACGAGATGGAAATGAACTCAACTTTCTATTTACTGTGGGAATTTTGATCGAATCAACGCAATATTAGCTACTTTTAATGTAACAAACACAAAACGAATTATGCAAGAGATTGCGTTCTGTGTACAACACATCGGAGTAGGATTGACAGGCACGACTCAGGCACATACTCTACACAGAGCGGTGCGCCATAACCCCTCAGAGCTGCAGTACGTAGATGGGACCTTTAGACTAGAACAGGGGAAAACCATTATAAAATGATGGATGAGGGGGGATCCTTCATTTATCATGTTTGTTACATTAAAAGCAGCTAATATTGCGTTGATTAACATGGTCCAAGCACACCACGACAGTCGTGAAGAGGGCACGACAACACCTATACCCCCTCAGGAGGCTGAAAAGATTTGGCATGGGTCCTCAGATCCTCAAATGTTCTACAGCTGCACCATTGAGAGCAACTGGTTGCATCACAGCCTGGTATGGCCACTGCTCGGCCTCCGACCGCAAGGCACTACAGAGGGTAGTGTGTACTGCCCAGTATATCACCGGGGCCAAACTTCCTGCCATCCAGGACCTCTATACCAGGCGGTGTCAGAGAAAGGCCCTCAAAATGGTCAAAGAATCCAGCCACCCAAGTCATAGACTGTTCTCTCTACTACCGCATGGCAAGCGGTACCGGAGCGCCAAGTCTAGGTCCAAGAGGCTTCTAAACAGCTTCTACCCCCAAGCCATAAGACTCCTGAATATCTATTCAAATGGCTTGCAGTGCCCCACTGGTTAGGGGATCGTAAGTAAACCATAAGACTCCTGAACATCTAGTCAAACGGCTTGCAGTGCCCCACTGGTTAGGGGATCGTAAGTAAACCATAAGACTCCTGAACATCTATTCAAACGGCTTGCAGTGCCCCACTGGTTAGGGGATCGTAAGTAAACCATAAGACTCCTGAACATCTATTCAAACGGCTTGCAGTGCCCCACCGGTTAGGGGATCGTAAGTAAACCATAAGACTCCTGAACATCTATTCAAACGGCTTGCAGTGCCCCACTGGTTAGGGGATCGTAAGTAAACCATAAGACTCCTGAACATCTATTCAAACGGCTTGCAGTGCCCCACTGGTTAGGGGATCGTAAGTAAACCATAAGACTCCTGAACATCTATTCAAACGGCTTGCAGTGCCCCACTGGTTAGGGGATCGTAAGTAAACCATAAGACTCCTGAACATCTATTCAAACGGCTTGCAGTGCCCCACTGGTTAGGGGATCGTAAGTAAACCATAAGACTCCTGAACATCTAGTCAAACGGCTTGCAGTGCCCCACTGGTTAGGGGATCGTAAGTAAACCATAAGACTCCTGAATATCTAGTCAAACGGCTTGCAGTGCCCCACTGGTTAGGGGATCGTAAGTAAACCATAAGACTCCTGAACATCTAGTCAAACGGCTTGCAGTGCCCCACTGGTTAGGGGATCGTAAGTAAACCATAAGACTCCTGAATATCTAGTCAAACGGCTTGCAGTGCCCCACTGGTTAGGGGATCGTAAGTAAACCATAAGACTCCTGAACATCTAGTCAAACGGCTTGCAGTGCCCCACTGGTTAGGGGATCGTAAGTAAACCATAAGACTCCTGAATATCTAGTAAACGGCTTGCAGTGCCCCACTGGTTAGGGGATCGTAAGTAAACCATAAGACTCCTGAATATCTAGTCAAACGGCTTGCAGTGCCCCACTGGTTAGGGGATCGTAAGTAAACCATAAGACTCCTGAACATCTAGTCAAACGGCTTGCAGTGCCCCACCGGTTAGGGGATCGTAAGTAAACCATAAGACTCCTGAACATCTAGTCAAACGGCTTGCAGTGCCCCACTGGTTAGGGGATCGTAAGTAAACCATAAGACTCCTGAACATCTATTCAAACGGCTTGCAGTGCCCCACTGGTTAGGGGATCGTAAGTAAACCATAAGACTCCTGAACATCTAGTCAAACGGCTTGCAGTGCCCCACCGGTTAGAGGATCGTAAGTAAACCATAAGACTCCTGAACATCTAGTCAAACGGCTTGCAGTGCCCCACTGGCTAGGGGATCGTAAGTAAACCATAAGACTCCTGAACATCTAGTCAAACGGCTTGCAGTGCCCCACTGGTTAGGGGATCGTAAGTAAACCATAAGACTCCTGAACATCTAGTCAAACGGCTTGCAGTGCCCCACTGGTTAGGGGATCGTAAGTAAACCATAAGACTCCTGAACATCTAGTCAAACGGCTTGCAGTGCCCCACCGGTTAGGGGATCGTAAGTAAACCATAAGACTCCTGAACATCTAGTCAAACGGCTTGCAGTGCCCCACTGGTTAGGGGATCGTAAGTAAACCATAAGACTCCTGAACATCTATTCAAACGGCTTGCAGTGCCCCACCGGTTAGGGGATCGTAAGTAAACCATAAGACTCCTGAATATCTAGTCAAACGGCTTGCAGTGCCCCACTGGTTAGAGGATCGTAAGTAAACCATAAGACTCCTGAACATCTAGTCAAACGGCTTGCAGTGCCCCACTGGTTAGGGGATCGTAAGTAAACCATAAGACTCCTGAACATCTATTCAAACGGCTTGCAGTGCCCCACTGGTTAGGGGATCGTAAGTAAACCATAAGACTCCTGAACATCTATTCAAACGGCTTGCAGTGCCCCACTGGCTAGGGGATCGTAAGTAAGCCATAAGACTCCTGAACATCTATTCAAACGGCTTGCAGTGCCCCACTGGTTAGGGGATCGTAAGTAAACCATAAGACTCCTGAACATCTATTCAAACGGCTTGCAGTGCCCCACCGGTTAGGGGATCGTAAGTAAACCATAAGACTCCTGAACATCTAGTCAAACGGCTTGCAGTGCCCCACTGGTTAGGGGATCGTAAGTAAACCATAAGACTCCTGAACATCTATTCAAACGGCTTGCAGTGCCCCACTGGCTAGGGGATCGTAAGTAAACCATAAGACTCCTGAACATCTAGTCAAACGGCTTGCAGTGCCCCACTGGTTAGGGGATCGTAAGTAAACCATAAGACTCCTGAACATCTATTCAAACGGCTTGCAGTGCCCCACTGGCTAGGGGATCGTAAGTAAACCATAAGACTCCTGAACATCTATTCAAACGGCTTGCAGTGCCCCACTGGTTAGGGGATCGTAAGTAAACCATAAGACTCCTGAACATCTATTCAAACGGCTTGCAGTGCCCCACTGGTTAGGGGATCGTAAGTAAACCATAAGACTCCTGAACATCTATTCAAACGGCTTGCAGTGCCCCACTGGTTAGGGGATCGTAAGTAAACCATAAGACTCCTGAACATCTATTCAAACGGCTTGCAGTGCCCCACTGGTTAGGGGATCGTAAGTAAACCGTAAGACTCCTGAACATCTATTCAAACGGCTTGCAGTGCCCCACTGGTTAGGGGATCGTAAGTAAACCATAAGACTCCTGAACATCTATTCAAACGGCTTGCAGTGCCCCACTGGTTAGGGGATCGTAAGTAAACCATAAGACTCCTGAACATCTATTCAAACGGCTTGCAGTGCCCCACTGGTTAGGGGATCGTAAGTAAACCATAAGACTCCTGAACATCTATTCAAACGGCTTGCAGTGCCCCACTGGTTAGGGGATCGTAAGTAAACCATAAGACTCCTGAACATCTATTCAAACGGCTTGCAGTGCCCCACTGGTTAGAGGATCGTAAGTAAACCATAAGACTCCTGAACATCTAGTCAAACGGCTTGCAGTGCCCCACTGGTTAGGGGATCGTAAGTAAACCATAAGACTCCTGAACATCTATTCAAACGGCTTGCAGTGCCCCACTGGTTAGGGGATCGTAAGTAAACCATAAGACTCCTGAACATCTATTCAAACGGCTTGCAGTGCCCCACTGGTTAGAGGATCGTAAGTAAACCATAAGACTCCTGAACATCTATTCAAACGGCTTGCAGTGCCCCACTGGTTAGGGGATCGTAAGTATACCATAAGACTCCTGAACATCTAGTCAAACGGCTTGCAGTGCCCCACTGGTTAGAGGATCGTAAGTAAACCATAAGACTCCTGAACATCTATTCAAACGGCTTGCAGTGCCCCACTGGTTAGGGGATCGTAAGTAAACCATAAGACTCCTGAACATCTAGTCAAACGGCTTGCAGTGCCCCACTGGTTAGAGGATCGTAAGTAAACCATAAGACTCCTGAACATCTAGTCAAACGGCTTGCAGTGCCCCACTGGTTAGGGGATCGTAAGTAAACCATAAGACTCCTGAACATCTATTCAACCGGCTTGCAGTGCCCCACTGGTTAGGGGATCGTAAGTAAACCATAAGACTCCTGAACATCTAGTCAAACGGCTTGCAGTGCCCCACTGGTTAGGGGATCGTAAGTAAACCATAAGACTCCTGAACATCTATTCAACCGGCTTGCAGTGCCCCACTGGTTAGGGGATCGTAAGTAAACCATAAGACTCCTGAACATCTATTCAACCGGCTTGCAGTGCCCCACTGGTTAGGGGATCGTAAGTAAACCATAAGACTCCTGAACATCTATTCAAACGGCTTGCAGTGCCCCACTGGTTAGGGGATCGTAAGTAAACCATAAGACTCCTGAACATCTAGTCAAACGGCTTGCAGTGCCCCACCGGTTAGGGGATCGTAAGTAAACCATAAGACTCCTGAACATCTATTCAAACGGCTTGCAGTGCCCCACCGGTTAGGGGATCGTAAGTAAACCATAAGACTCCTGAACATCTAGTCAAACGGCTTGCAGTGCCCCACTGGTTAGGGGATCGTAAGTAAACCATAAGACTCCTGAACATCTAGTCAAACGGCTTGCAGTGCCCCACCGGTTAGAGGATCGTAAGTAAACCATAAGACTCCTGAACATCTAGTCAAACGGCTTGCAGTGCCCCACTGGCTAGGGGATCGTAAGTAAACCATAAGACTCCTGAACATCTAGTCAAACGGCTTGCAGTGCCCCACTGGTTAGGGGATCGTAAGTAAACCATAAGACTCCTGAACATCTATTCAAACGGCTTGCAGTGCCCCACTGGTTAGGGGATCGTAAGTAAACCATAAGACTCCTGAACATCTATTCAAACGGCTTGCAGTGCCCCACTGGTTAGGGGATCGTAAGTAAACCATAAGACTCCTGAACATCTATTCAAACGGCTTGCAGTGCCCCACTGGTTAGAGGATCGTAAGTAAACCATAAGACTCCTGAACATCTAGTCAAACGGCTTGCAGTGCCCCACCGGTTAGGGGATCGTAAGTAAACCATAAGACTCCTGAACATCTAGTCAAACGGCTTGCAGTGCCCCACCGGTTAGGGGATCGTAAGTAAACCATAAGACTCCTGAACATCTAGTCAAACGGCTTGCAGTGCCCCACCGGTTAGGGGATCGTAAGTAAACCATAAGACTCCTGAATATCTAGTCAAACGGCTTGCAGTGCCCCACTGGTTAGGGGATCGTAAGTAAACCATAAGACTCCTGAATATCTAGTCAAACGGCTTGCAGTGCCCCACTGGTTAGGGGATCGTAAGTAAACCATAAGACTCCTGAATATCTATTCAAACGGCTTGCAGTGCCCCACTGGTTAGGGGATCGTAAGTAAACCATAAGACTCCTGAACATCTATTCAAACGGCTTGCAGTGCCCCACTGGTTAGAGGATCGTAAGTAAACCATAAGACTCCTGAACATCTATTCAAACGGCTTGCAGTGCCCCACTGGTTAGAGGATCGTAAGTAAACCATAAGACTCCTGAACATCTATTCAAACGGCTTGCAGTGCCCCACTGGCTAGGGGATCGTAAGTAAACCATAAGACTCCTGAACATCTATTCAAACGGCTTGCAGTGCCCCACCGGTTAGAGGATCGTAAGTAAACCATAAGACTCCTGAACATCTAGTCAAACGGCTTGCAGTGCCCCACTGGTTAGGGGATCGTAAGTAAACCATAAGACTCCTGAACATCTAGTCAAACAGCTTGCAGTGCCCCACTGGTTAGGGGATCGTAAGTAAACCATAAGACTCCTGAATATCTAGTCAAACGGCTTGCAGTGCCCCACTGGTTAGGGGATCGTAAGTAAACCATAAGACTCCTGAATATCTATTCAAACGGCTTGCAGTGCCCCACTGGTTAGGGGATCGTAAGTAAACCATAAGACTCCTGAATATCTAGTCAAACGGCTTGCAGTGCCCCACTGGTTAGGGGATCGTAAGTAAACCATAAGACTCCTGAACATCTATTCAAACGGCTTGCAGTGCCCCACTGGTTAGGGGATCGTAAGTAAACCATAAGACTCCTGAACATCTATTCAAACGGCTTGCAGTGCCCCACTGGTTAGGGGATCGTAAGTAAACCATAAGACTCCTGAACATCTATTCAAACGGCTTGCAGTGCCCCACTGGTTAGAGGATCGTAAGTAAACCATAAGACTCCTGAACATCTAGTCAAACGGCTTGCAGTGCCCCACTGGTTAGGGGATCGTAAGTAAACCATAAGACTCCTGAACATCTATTCAAACGGCTTGCAGTGCCCCACTGGTTAGGGGATCGTAAGTAAACCATAAGACTCCTGAACATCTATTCAAACGGCTTGCAGTGCCCCACTGGTTAGAGGATCGTAAGTAAACCATAAGACTCCTGAACATCTAGTCAAACGGCTTGCAGTGCCCCACCGGTTAGGGGATCGTAAGTAAACCATAAGACTCCTGAACATCTAGTCAAACGGCTTGCAGTGCCCCACCGGTTAGGGGATCGTAAGTAAACCATAAGACTCCTGAACATCTAGTCAAACGGCTTGCAGTGCCCCACCGGTTAGGGGATCGTAAGTAAACCATAAGACTCCTGAATATCTAGTCAAACGGCTTGCAGTGCCCCACTGGTTAGGGGATCGTAAGTAAACCATAAGACTCCTGAATATCTAGTCAAACGGCTTGCAGTGCCCCACTGGTTAGGGGATCGTAAGTAAACCATAAGACTCCTGAATATCTATTCAAACGGCTTGCAGTGCCCCACTGGTTAGGGGATCGTAAGTAAACCATAAGACTCCTGAACATCTATTCAAACGGCTTGCAGTGCCCCACTGGTTAGAGGATCGTAAGTAAACCATAAGACTCCTGAACATCTATTCAAACGGCTTGCAGTGCCCCACTGGTTAGAGGATCGTAAGTAAACCATAAGACTCCTGAACATCTATTCAAACGGCTTGCAGTGCCCCACTGGCTAGGGGATCGTAAGTAAACCATAAGACTCCTGAACATCTATTCAAACGGCTTGCAGTGCCCCACCGGTTAGAGGATCGTAAGTAAACCATAAGACTCCTGAACATCTAGTCAAACGGCTTGCAGTGCCCCACTGGTTAGGGGATCGTAAGTAAACCATAAGACTCCTGAACATCTAGTCAAACAGCTTGCAGTGCCCCACTGGTTAGGGGATCGTAAGTAAACCATAAGACTCCTGAATATCTAGTCAAACGGCTTGCAGTGCCCCACTGGTTAGGGGATCGTAAGTAAACCATAAGACTCCTGAATATCTATTCAAACGGCTTGCAGTGCCCCACTGGTTAGGGGATCGTAAGTAAACCATAAGACTCCTGAATATCTAGTCAAACGGCTTGCAGTGCCCCACTGGTTAGGGGATCGTAAGTAAACCATAAGACTCCTGAACATCTATTCAAACGGCTTGCAGTGCCCCACTGGTTAGGGGATCGTAAGTAAACCATAAGACTCCTGAACATCTATTCAAACGGCTTGCAGTGCCCCACTGGTTAGGGGATCGTAAGTAAACCATAAGACTCCTGAACATCTATTCAAACGGCTTGCAGTGCCCCACTGGTTAGAGGATCGTAAGTAAACCATAAGACTCCTGAACATCTAGTCAAACGGCTTGCAGTGCCCCACTGGTTAGGGGATCGTAAGTAAACCATAAGACTCCTGAACATCTATTCAAACGGCTTGCAGTGCCCCACTGGTTAGGGGATCGTAAGTAAACCATAAGACTCCTGAACATCTATTCAAACGGCTTGCAGTGCCCCACTGGTTAGAGGATCGTAAGTAAACCATAAGACTCCTGAACATCTATTCAAACGGCTTGCAGTGCCCCACTGGTTAGGGGATCGTAAGTAAACCATAAGACTCCTGAACATCTAGTCAAACGGCTTGCAGTGCCCCACTGGTTAGAGGATCGTAAGTAAACCATAAGACTCCTGAACATCTATTCAAACGGCTTGCAGTGCCCCACTGGTTAGGGGATCGTAAGTAAACCATAAGACTCCTGAACATCTAGTCAAACGGCTTGCAGTGCCCCACTGGTTAGAGGATCGTAAGTAAACCATAAGACTCCTGAACATCTAGTCAAACGGCTTGCAGTGCCCCACTGGTTAGGGGATCGTAAGTAAACCATAAGACTCCTGAACATCTATTCAACCGGCTTGCAGTGCCCCACTGGTTAGGGGATCGTAAGTAAACCATAAGACTCCTGAACATCTAGTCAAACGGCTTGCAGTGCCCCACTGGTTAGGGGATCGTAAGTAAACCATAAGACTCCTGAACATCTATTCAACCGGCTTGCAGTGCCCCACTGGTTAGGGGATCGTAAGTAAACCATAAGACTCCTGAACATCTATTCAACCGGCTTGCAGTGCCCCACTGGTTAGGGGATCGTAAGTAAACCATAAGACTCCTGAACATCTATTCAAACGGCTTGCAGTGCCCCACTGGTTAGGGGATCGTAAGTAAACCATAAGACTCCTGAACATCTAGTCAAACGGCTTGCAGTGCCCCACCGGTTAGGGGATCGTAAGTAAACCATAAGACTCCTGAACATCTATTCAAACGGCTTGCAGTGCCCCACTGGTTAGGGGATCGTAAGTAAACCATAAGACTCCTGAACATCTAGTCAAACGGCTTGCAGTGCCCCACTGGTTAGGGGATCGTAAGTAAACCATAAGACTCCTGAACATCTATTCAAACGGCTTGCAGTGCCCCACCGGTTAGGGGATCGTAAGTAAACCATAAGACTCCTGAACATCTAGTCAAACGGCTTGCAGTGCCCCACCGGTTAGAGGATCGTAAGTAAACCATAAGACTCCTGAACATCTAGTCAAACGGCTTGCAGTGCCCCACTGGCTAGGGGATCGTAAGTAAACCATAAGACTCCTGAACATCTAGTCAAACGGCTTGCAGTGCCCCACTGGTTAGGGGATCGTAAGTAAACCATAAGACTCCTGAACATCTATTCAAACGGCTTGCAGTGCCCCACTGGTTAGGGGATCGTAAGTAAACCATAAGACTCCTGAACATCTATTCAAACGGCTTGCAGTGCCCCACTGGTTAGGGGATCGTAAGTAAACCATAAGACTCCTGAACATCTATTCAAACGGCTTGCAGTGCCCCACTGGTTAGGGGATCGTAAGTAAACCATAAGACTCCTGAACATCTATTCAAACGGCTTGCAGTGCCCCACTGGTTAGAGGATCGTAAGTAAACCATAAGACTCCTGAACATCTATTCAAACGGCTTGCAGTGCCCCACTGGTTAGGGGATCGTAAGTAAACCATAAGACTCCTGAACATCTATTCAAACGGCTTGCAGTGCCCCACTGGTTAGAGGATCGTAAGTAAACCATAAGACTCCTG
The DNA here is from genome assembly GCF_013265735.2 of Oncorhynchus mykiss. Lineage (NCBI taxonomy): Eukaryota > Metazoa > Chordata > Actinopteri > Salmoniformes > Salmonidae > Oncorhynchus > Oncorhynchus mykiss. Next base: position 44,526,446 of record NC_048568.1, on the reverse strand, counting down.
AACATCTAGTCAAACGGCTTGCAGTGCCCCACCGGTTAGGGGATCGTAAGTAAACCATAAGACTCCTGAACATCTAGTCAAACGGCTTGCAGTGCCCCACCGGTTAGGGGATCGTAAGTAAACCATAAGACTCCTGAACATCTAGTCAAACGGCTTGCAGTGCCCCACCGGTTAGGGGATCGTAAGTAAACCATAAGACTCCTGAATATCTAGTCAAACGGCTTGCAGTGCCCCACTGGTTAGGGGATCGTAAGTAAACCATAAGACTCCTGAATATCTAGTCAAACGGCTTGCAGTGCCCCACTGGTTAGGGGATCGTAAGTAAACCATAAGACTCCTGAATATCTATTCAAACGGCTTGCAGTGCCCCACTGGTTAGGGGATCGTAAGTAAACCATAAGACTCCTGAACATCTATTCAAACGGCTTGCAGTGCCCCACTGGTTAGAGGATCGTAAGTAAACCATAAGACTCCTGAACATCTATTCAAACGGCTTGCAGTGCCCCACTGGTTAGAGGATCGTAAGTAAACCATAAGACTCCTGAACATCTATTCAAACGGCTTGCAGTGCCCCACTGGCTAGGGGATCGTAAGTAAACCATAAGACTCCTGAACATCTATTCAAACGGCTTGCAGTGCCCCACCGGTTAGAGGATCGTAAGTAAACCATAAGACTCCTGAACATCTAGTCAAACGGCTTGCAGTGCCCCACTGGTTAGGGGATCGTAAGTAAACCATAAGACTCCTGAACATCTAGTCAAACAGCTTGCAGTGCCCCACTGGTTAGGGGATCGTAAGTAAACCATAAGACTCCTGAATATCTAGTCAAACGGCTTGCAGTGCCCCACTGGTTAGGGGATCGTAAGTAAACCATAAGACTCCTGAATATCTATTCAAACGGCTTGCAGTGCCCCACTGGTTAGGGGATCGTAAGTAAACCATAAGACTCCTGAACATCTATTCAAACGGCTTGCAGTGCCCCACTGGTTAGGGGATCGTAAGTAAGCGCATGTGACTAATAACATTTGATTTTGAAGCTGTCATCAAGGCCATCCCCCTTATAATTTGGGATCAAATATACTCTGAAAGCAAACATGTTGACATGAGTACACTGATATCGGGGAATTTGTGCCATTCTGAAAACATTTTTGGTGGCTACTTTGAAGAATCTCAAAATATATTTAGATTTGTTTAACACTTTTTTGGTTACTACATGACTCCATGTGTGTTATTTCATAATTGTGATGTCTTCACTAGTATTCTACAATGTAGAAAATAGTAAAAATAAAGAAAAACCCTTGAATGAGTAGATGTCATTTTTTAAAGGGTGGCTCACATCATTTCCAATCCCCCCAATATTTACCTTTTTTTGAAAATAAACTATACATTTTTAAATGTTTTTATTTATTAATTTACCTGATTTTCCTTTTGGATTATTTAGCCCTAACCCTACCACCCCCCTCCACTAATCAGAGTAAACGAATTAAATATACTTTATTATTTAGCCCTAACCCTACCACCCCCTCCCCTAATCGGAGTAAACTAATTAAATAGACTTTATTATTTAGCCCTAACCCCCCCCTCCACTAATCGGAGTAAACTAATTAAATATACTTTATTATTTAGCCCTAACCCTACCACCCCCCTCCACTAATCGGAGTAAACTAATGAACAACACCACTTACAGTAAGTAGGCTCCTACCTCCACTTTATACATGAAGACATTTCACAGACACAGTTTATATAAGTTATCTTTTGTTTGTTTTTAGTCAGCATTCAGCTACTTTCAACCCCTCACATCCATCTCTGAAAACGTTCCAGTGTTGATTTCTGTCATAACTTTTTCCACTGTGCTGTTTCACAAACGTTCTGAACCTTTCTATTCTCATAGTGTCTTACAGATGGTAAATTAAAGATAAACAATTTTGGTAAAAAGTAAGTATTATATTATTGATCGATTGACTTTTTAAACCACTCAGCAGTACTATTATTTGCAATCTTTCAGACATTTCTGAACCTGCGAACAAAAACAAGCTACATATGGGCAGTGCCAAAACAAGTGATACCTTGTAGTACTATAACAGTACCTTGTAGTACTATAACAGTACCTTGTAGTACTATAACAGTACCTTGTAGTACTATAACAGTACCTTGTAGTACTATAACAGTACCTTGTAGTACTATAACAGTACATTGTAGTACTATAACAGTACCTTGTAGTACTATAACAGTACCTTGTAGTACTATAACAGTACCTTGTAGTACTATAACAGTACCTTGTAGTACTATAACAGTACAGTGTAGTATTATAATAGTGCCTTCTAGTATTATAACAGTACCATGTAGTGGTAGTATTATAACAGTACCTTGTAGTGGTAGTATTATAACAGTACCTTGTAGTACTATAACAATACCTTGTAGTACTATAACAGTACCTTGTAGTACTATAACAGTACACTGTAGTACTATAACAGTACCTTGTAGTATTATAACAGTACCTTGTAGTACTATAACAGTACATTGTAGTATTATAACAGTATATTGTAGTATTATAACATTATTTTATAGTATTATAACAGTGCATTGTAGTACTATAACAGTACCTCATAGTGGTAGTATTATAACAATACAGTGTAGTATTATAACAGTACAATGTAGTGGTAGTATTATAACAGTACCTTGTAGTACTATAACAGTACCTTGTAGTACTATAACAGTACCTTGTAGTACTATAACAGTGCCTTGTAGTACTATAACAGTACCTTGTAGTACCATAACATTACCTTGTAGTACTATAACAGTACCTTGTAGTATTATAACAGTACCTTGTAGTACTATAACAATACCTTGTAGTACTATAACAGTACCTTGTAGTACTATAACAGTACCTTGTAGTACTATAACAGTACCTTGTAGTACTATAACAGTTAAGCCAGAAAAGGAACGTTCTCACACAAACTGATCCAGGATCAGATCAGAGTCGAACAAACTCACTGAAGGACCAAATTGACGAGTTCAAACTGACGTTTGGAAAATTAAGTCTTTCTGTGGATGACCTAGACGAAGCAGAAAAGGTCATCATTCGATTTGAGCAACGACAGCACTTTAAACAAGAACTTGCACTAGTTGTGAAAGGAAAACAACGTGCCAAGAGAAGCGGCTCAATCTGTAAGCTTGCTCCAATTGTTGACAATGGCATTCTGAGAGTGGGAGGAAGGTTAAAGCAAAGCTGCTATGCCTACGGAACTAAAGAATCCCATGATCCTTCCCAAAGACTCCCACATCTCCAGACTGATCTTACTCCACATCAATGAGCAGGTCGGCCCCTCTGGGAGAGGCCACATGCTTTCTAGACTTCGCCAGCGATATTGGATACCCTGTGCCAACTCCTTAGCAAGGAAGATCCGTAAGAGCTGTGTCTTCTGCAGGCGGATGCAAGCTAGAGCTGGAGAACAGAAGATGGCCGACCTTCCACCAGATCGGGTGTCACATGATTTGCCACCATTCACCCATGTGGGCATAGATTACTTCGGCCCCATAGAGGCGAAGCGAGTTCATGTGAAGCGGTACGGTGGGATCTTTACTTGCCTTGTGAGTCGAGCTGTCCATCTAGAAGTTGCTAGTTATCTGGATACTGATTCCTGCATCAATGCCCTGCGCAGGTTCATCTGTCGAAGGGGCCCAGTAACAAGTATCAGAACAGACAATGGCACCAACTTCGTTGGAACACACAGAGAGCTAGGAGAAGCTCTGAAAGAGCTGGATCACAACAAGATTCAAAATGAATTACTGAAGGTAGGAGTGACATGGTCATTCAATCCTCGCTCTGGAGCCCACCATGGGGGGGGGGGGGGGTATGGGAGAGGTTGATCCGTCTGGAGCCCACCATGGGAGGGGGGGTATGGGAGAGCTTGATCCGTCTGGAGCCCACCATGGGAGGGGAGGTATGGGAGAGGTTGATCCGTCTGGAGCCCACCATGGGATGGGGGGTATGGGAGAGGTTGATCCGTCTGGAGCCCACCATGGGGGGGGGGTTGATCCGTCTGGAGCCCACCATGGGGGGGGAGACGTTGATCCGTCTGGAGCCCACCATGGGAGGGGGGGTATGAGAGAGGTTGATCCGTCTGGAGCCCACCATGGGAGGGGGGGTATGAGAGAGGTTGATCCGTCTGGAGCCCACCATGGGAGGGGGGGGTATGAGAGAGGTTGATCCGTCTGGAGCCCACCATGGGAGGGGGGGTATGAGAGAGGTTGATCCGTCTGGAGCCCACCATGGGAGGGGGGGTATGAGAGAGGTTGATCCGTCTGGAGCCCACCATGGGAGGGGGGGTATGGGAGAGGTTGATCCGTCTGGAGCCCACCATGGGAGGGGGGGTATGAGAGAGGTTGATCCGTCTGGAGCCCGCCATGGGAGGGGGGGTATGAGAGAGGTTGATCCGTCTGGAGCCCACCATGGGAGGGGGGGGGTATGGGAGAGGTTGATCCGTCTGGAGCCCACCATGGGAGGGGGGGGTATGGGAGAGGTTGATCCGTCTGGAGCCCGCCATGGGAGGGGGGGTATGAGAGAGGTTGATCCGTCTGGAGCCCGCCATGGGAGGGGGGGTATGAGAGAGGTTGATCCGTCTGGAGCCCACCATGGGAGGGGGGGTATGGGAGAGGTTGATCCGTCTGGAGCCCACCATGGGAGGGGGGGTATGGGAGAGGTTGATCCGTCTGGAGCCCACCATGGGAGGGGGGGTATGGGAGAGGTTGATCCGTCTGGAGCCCACCATGGGAGGGGGGGTATGAGAGAGGTTGATCCGTCTGGAGCCCACCATGGGAGGGGGGGTATGAGAGAGGTTGATCCGTCTGGAGCCCACCATGGGGGGGGGGGGGGTATGAGAGAGGTTGATCCGTCTGGAGCCCACCATGGGGGGGGGGGGGGGTATGAGAGAGGTTGATCCGTCTGGAGCCCACCATGGGAGGGGGGGGTATGAGAGAGGTTGATCCGTCTGGAGCCCACCATGGGAGGGGGGGTATGAGAGAGGTTGATCCGTCTGGAGCCCACCATGGGGGGGGGAGAGGTTGATCCGTCTGGAGCCCACCATGGGAGGGGGGGTATGAGAGAGGTTGATCCGTCTGGAGCCCACCATGGGAGGGGGGGGGAGAGGTTGATCCGTCTGGAGCCCACCATGGGAGGGGGGGGGGGGGAGGTTGATCCGTCTGGTGAAAAATATCTTTAGTCCTTAAAAAGTACTGGATGATGAGGCTTTGCAGACAGCCTTGTGTGAAGTTGAGGCGATTATGAACGACAGACCAATCACAACTGTAACAAATTACCCTAATGATCTAGAACCCCTGACTCAGAACCATCTGCTTCATCTGAAAGCCAGTCCTGCCACCAGGACCATTCCACAGAGGAGATCTATACTCACCAAGGAGACGGAGGCAAGTACAATATATCACTGACCTCTTCTGGAAGAGATGGATCAGGGAGTTTTGTTCCACTTATGAAGGAGAGGAACAAGTGGAACAAAAACTAAGAAACTTCAGTCCTGGTGACCGTCGATGACATCACACCCCAAGATACTCTTGGCCAATGGGGCGTGCGGTGGAGGCTTTGTCAGGGGCCAATGGGCTTGTCCGGAGTGTCATGGTAAAGACCAAGACCAATATATTACAGAGACCTATCAATAAACTCTGTCTGCCCCTTGAGGTGGCTGAGTGAGACACACACACACACACACACACACACACACACACACACACACACAGCTCCATCTTTGAATCACGTGCACCTCTGATTCGTTGATGTCGTAGAAATACATTATTGTACGTCAAACTCTTGACATTGTTTGGGGAAGTTGAACACTTCAACTCAGACTGAGATCTATGGACTCTTTTCCTACATGGCACCTTGTATATTTGTATATAGCTATGAACTGTAATAGTGCTCTGGTATAGAATGTTTTGTTTATTGGCTCTAGTTGAATATTAAGTAATTGTTGTGCATTCAGTGCAGTCAACAATTAGGGGCCGGTATGTTAAGAGACGATTTGGACATATCTGTGTGAAAGACTGAACATACAGGGCTCCATGTATATTTCTATAAATATATTAATGTACATGATGAAATATTAGGTACCTTTATGATGTATATTTACCTGATTGAGATATATTAAGTTGTTGTTAGTGTAACTCAGTTTTTGGCCCCCCCTCTTGCCTGTTCATTGTATTGTGGTAAGTGTGTTAGGATAAAGGCAGGAAGTTGGGCCTTCGGGGGAGGGAGGAGTCCTTGCTAGATGCGGGAGGGGGAGTCCTTGCTAGATGCGGGAGGGGGAGTCCTTGCTAGATGCGGGAGGGGGAGTCCTTGCTAGATGCGGGAGGGGGAGTCCTTGCTAGATGCGGGAGGGGGAGTCCTTGCTAGATGCGGGAGAGGGAGTCCTTGCTAGATGCGGGAGGGGGAGTCCTTGCTAGATGCGGGAGGGGGAGTCCTTGCTAGATGCGGGAGAGGGAGTCCTTGCTAGATGCGGGAGAGGGAGTCCTTGCTAGATGCGGGAGAGGGAGTCCTTGCTAGATGCGGGAGGGGGAGTCCTTGCTAGATGCGGGAGGGGGAGTCCTTGCTAGATGCGGGAGAGGGAGTCCTTGCTAGATGCGGGAGAGGGAGTCCTTGCTAGATGCAGGAGAGGGAGTCCTTGCTAGATGCGGGAGGGGGAGTCCTTGCTAGATGCGGGAGAGGGAGTCCTTGCTAGATGCAGGAGAGGGAGTCCTTGCTAGATGCGGGAGGGGGAGTCCTTGCTAGATGCGGGAGGGGGAGTCCTTGCTAGATGCGGGAGGGGGAGTCCTTGCTAGATGCGGGAGGGGGAGTCCTTGCTAGATGCGGGAGGGGGAGTCCTTGCTAGATGCGGGAGGGGGAGTCCTTGCTAGATGCGGGAGAGGGAGTCCTTGCTAGATGCGGGAGAGGGAGTCCTTGCTAGATGCGGGAGAGGGAGTCCTTGCTAGATGCGGGAGAGGGAGTCCTTGCTAGATGCGGGAGAGGGAGTCCTTGCTAGATGTGGGAGAGGGAGTCCTTGCTAGATGCGGGAGGGGGAGTCCTTGCTAGATGCGGGAGAGGGAGTCCTTGCTAGATGCGGGAGAGGGAGTCCTTGCTAGATGCGGGAGAGGGAGTCCTTGCTAGATGCGGGAGAGGTAGTCCTTGCTAGATGCGGGAGAGGGAGTCCTTGCTAGATGCGGGAGGGGGAGTCCTTGCTAGATGCGGGAGAGGGAGTCCTTGCTAGATGCGGGAGAGGGAGTCCTTGCTAGATGCGGGAGGGGGAGTCCTTGCTAGATGCGGGAGAGGGAGTCCTTGCTAGATGCGGGAGAGGGAGTCCTTGCTAGATGCGGGAGAGGGAGTCCTTGCTAGATGCGGGAGAGGGAGTCCTTGCTAGATGCGGGAGAGGGAGTCCTTGCTAGATGCGGGAGCGGTATAGTTTTTTGACCATACAGACAGGTCATAATATGTATTTTCCATATCAAGTATTCTATGCTTTAAGGTGATTGGAGAATCATTTATTTGTTAGATATCATAAGAATAAACATTTTTGTTGCACCATGTCCCTGGATGTCATTGAATGTTTGGCTGTTTGGAAACCTTGAGAGTGGACTGTATGGTACCAAACAACCCCGCTTCAGGCTTGGGCAGTGGCTATGGTAAAGAGGAAAGGAAGCTACTACACTACACTACAACCTTGTAGTATTATACCAGTACATTGTAGTATTACAACAGTACCATGTAGTATTATAACAGTACCTTGTAGTATTATACCAGTACATTGTAGTATTATAACAGTACATTGTAGTATTATAACAGTACATTGTAGTATTATAACAGTACCTTGTAGTATTATAACAGTACCTTGTAGTATAATAACATTACCCCGTGGTATAATAACAGTACCTTGTAGTATTATAACATTGCCTTGTAGTATAATAACAGTACCTTGTAGTGGTAGTATTAACAGTACATTGTAGTATTATAACAGTACATTGTAGTATTATAACATTACCTTGTAGTGGTAGTAGTATATTGTAGTGGTAGTATTAACAGTACCTTGTAGTGGTAGTATTATATTGTAGTGGTAGTATTAACAGTACCTTGTAGTGGTAGTATTATATTGTAGTGGTAGTATTAACAGTACCTTGTAGTGGTAGTATTATATTGTAGTGGTAGTATTAACAATACCTTGTAGTGGTAGTATATTGTAGTGGTAGTACTAACAGTACCTTGTAGTGGTAGTATTAACAGTACCTTGTAGTGGTAGTATTATATTGTAGTGGTAGTACTAACAGTACCTTGTAGTGGTAGTATTAACAGTACCTTGTAGTGGTAGTATATTGTAGTGGTAGTACTAACAGTACCTTGTAGTGGTAGTATTAACAGTACCTTGTAGTGGTAGTATTATATTGTAGTGGTAGTATTATATTGTAGTGGTAGTAGTATATTGTAGTGGTAGTATTATATTGTAGTGGTAGTATTATATTGTAGTGGTAGTATATTGTAGTGGTAGTATTATATTGTAGTGGTAGTATATTGTAGTGGTAGTATTATATTGTAGTGGTAGTATTATATTGTAGTGGTAGTATTATATTGTAGTGGTAGTATTATATTGTAGTGGTAGTATTATATTGTAGTGGTAGTATTATATTGTAGTGGTAGTATTATATTGTAGTGGTAGTATATTGTAGTGGTAGTATTATATTGTAGTGGTAGTATTATATTGTAGTGGTAGTATTAACAGTACCTTGTAGTGGTAGTAGTATATTGTAGTGGTAGTATTATATTGTAGTGGTAGTATATTGTAGTGGTAGTATTATATTGTAGTGGTAGTATTATATTGTAGTGGTAGTATTATATTGTAGTGGTAGTAGTATATTGTAGTGGTAGTATTATATTGTAGTGGTAGTATTATATTGTAGTGGTAGTATATTGTAGTGGTAGTAGTATATTGTAGTGGTAGTATTATATTGTAGTGGTAGTATTATATTGTAGTGGTAGTATTATATTGTAGTGGTAGTATTATATTGTAGTGGTAGTATTATATTGTAGTGGTAGTAGTATATTGTAGTGGTAGTATTATATTGTAGTGGTAGTATATTGTAGTGGTAGTATTATATTGTAGTGGTATTATTATATTGTAGTGGTAGTATATTGTAGTGGTAGTAGTATATTGTAGTGGTAGTATTATATTGTAGTGGTAGTATTATATTGTAGTGGTAGTAGTATATTGTAGTGGTAGTATTATATTGTAGTGGTAGTATTAACAGTACCTTGTAGTGGTAGTATTAACAGTACCTTGTAGTGGTAGTATATTGTAGTGGTAGTAGTATATTGTAGTGGTAGTAGTATATTGTAGTGGTAGTAGTATATTGTAGTGGTAGTATTATATTGTAGTGGTAGTATTATATTGTAGTGGTAGTAGTATATTGTAGTGGTAGTATTATATTGTAGTGGTAGTATTATATTGTAGTGGTAGTATATTGTAGTGGTAGTATTATATTGTAGTGGTAGTATTATATTGTAGTGGTAGTAGTATATTGTAGTGGTAGTATTATATTGTAGTGGTAGTAGTATATTGTAGTGGTAGTAGTATATTGTAGTGGTAGTATTATATTGTAGTGGTAGTATATTGTAGTGGTAGTAGTATATTGTAGTGGTAGTATTATATTGTAGTGGTAGTATTATATTGTAGTGGTAGTATTATATTGTAGTGGTAGTATTATATTGTAGTGGTAGTAGTATATTGTAGTGGTAGTATTATATTGTAGTGGTAGTATTATATTGTAGTGGTAGTAGTATATTGTAGTGGTAGTATTATATTGTAGTGGTAGTATTATATTGTAGTGGTAGTATTATATTGTAGTGGTAGTAGTATATTGTAGTGGTAGTAGTATATTGTAGTGGTAGTAGTATATTGTAGTGGTAGTATTATATTGTAGTGGTAGTATTATATTGTAGTGGTAGTATTATATTGTAGTGGTAGTATTATATTGTAGTGGTAGTATTAACAGTACCTTGTAGTGGTAGTATTATATTGTAGTGGTAGTAGTATATTGTAGTGGTAGTAGTATATTGTAGTGGTAGTATTATATTGTAGTGGTAGTATTATATTGTAGTGGTAGTATTAACAGTACCTTGTAGTGGTAGTATTATATTGTAGTGGTAGTATTATATTGTAGTGGTAGTAGTATATTGTAGTGGTAGTATTATATTGTAGTGGTAGTATTATATTGTAGTGGTAGTATTATATTGTAGTGGTAGTATATTGTAGTGGTAGTAGTATATTGTAGTGGTAGTATATTGTAGTGGTAGTATTATATTGTAGTGGTAGTATATTGTAGTGGTAGTATTATATTGTAGTGGTAGTATTATATTGTAGTGGTAGTATTATATTGTAGTGGTAGTATATTGTAGTGGTAGTAGTATATTGTAGTGGTAGTATTATATTGTAGTGGTAGTATTATATTGTAGTGGTAGTATTATATTGTAGTGGTAGTATATTGTAGTGGTAGTAGTATATTGTAGTGGTAGTATATTGTAGTGGTAGTATATTGTAGTGGTAGTAGTATATTGTAGTGGTAGTAGTATATTGTAGTGGTAGTATTATATTGTAGTGGTAGTATTATATTGTAGTGGTAGTATTATATTGTAGTGGTAGTATTATATTGTAGTGGTAGTAGTATATTGTAGTGGTAGTATTATATTGTAGTGGTAGTAGTATATTGTAGTGGTAGTATTATATTGTAGTGGTAGTATTATATTGTAGTGGTAGTATTATATTGTAGTGGTAGTATTATATTGTAGTGGTAGTATTATATTGTAGTGGTAGTATTATATTGTAGTGGTAGTATTATATTGTAGTGGTAGTATTATATTGTAGTGGTAGTATTATATTGTAGTGGTAGTATATTGTAGTGGTAGTAGTATATTGTAGTGGTAGTATATTGTAGTGGTAGTATATTGTAGTGGTAGTAGTATATTGTAGTGGTAGTAGTATATTGTAGTGGTAGTATTATATTGTAGTGGTAGTATTATATTGTAGTGGTAGTATTATATTGTAGTGGTAGTATTATATTGTAGTGGTAGTAGTATATTGTAGTGGTAGTATTATATTGTAGTGGTAGTAGTATATTGTAGTGGTAGTATTATATTGTAGTGGTAGTATTATATTGTAGTGGTAGTATTATATTGTAGTGGTAGTATTATATTGTAGTGGTAGTATTAACAGTACCTTGTAGTGGTAGTATTAACAGTACCTTGTAGTGGTAGTATATTGTAGTGGTAGTAGTATATTGTAGTGGTAGTAGTATATTGTAGTGGTAGTATTATATTGTAGTGGTAGTATTATATTGTAGTGGTAGTATATTGTAGTGGTAGTATTATATTGTAGTGGTAGTATATTGTAGTGGTAGTATTATATTGTAGTGGTAGTAGTATATTGTAGTGGTAGTATTATATTGTAGTGGTAGTATTATATTGTAGTGGTAGTATTATATTGTAGTGGTAGTATATTGTAGTGGTAGTATTATATTGTAGTGGTAGTATTATATTGTAGTGGTAGTATTATATTGTAGTGGTAGTATATTGTAGTGGTAGTATTATATTGTAGTGGTAGTAGTATATTGTAGTGGTAGTAGTATATTGTAGTGGTAGTATATTGTAGTGGTAGTATATTGTAGTGGTAGTATATTGTAGTGGTAGTAGTATATTGTAGTGGTAGTATATTGTAGTGGTAGTATATTGTAGTGGTAGTAGTATATTGTAGTGGTAGTATTATATTGTAGTGGTAGTATTATATTGTAGTGGTAGTATTAACAGTACCTTGTAGTGGTAGTATTAACAGTACCTTGTAGTGGTAGTATATTGTAGTGGTAGTAGTATATTGTAGTGGTAGTAGTATATTGTAGTGGTAGTATATTGTAGTGGTAGTATATTGTAGTGGTAGTAGTATATTGTAGTGGTAGTATTAACAGTACATTGTAGTGGTAGTATATTGTAGTGGTAGTATATTGTAGTGGTAGTATTATATTGTAGTGGTAGTATTATATTGTAGTGGTAGTATTATATTGTAGTGGTAGTAGTATATTGTAGTGGTAGTAGTATATTGTAGTGGTAGTATATTGTAGTGGTAGTATTATATTGTAGTGGTAGTAGTATATTGTAGTGGTAGTAGTATATTGTAGTGGTAGTATATTGTAGTGGTAGTATTATATTGTAGTGGTAGTAGTATATTGTAGTGGTAGTATATTGTAGTGGTAGTATATTGTAGTGGTAGTATTATATTGTAGTGGTAGTATTATATTGTAGTGGTAGTATTATATTGTAGTGGTAGTAGTATATTGTAGTGGTAGTATATTGTAGTGGTAGTATTATATTGTAGTGGTAGTAGTATATTGTAGTGGTAGTATTATATTGTAGTGGTAGTAGTATATTGTAGTGGTAGTATTATATTGTAGTGGTAGTAGTATATTGTAGTGGTAGTATATTGTAGTGGTAGTATTATATTGTAGTGGTAGTATATTGTAGTGGTAGTATTATATTGTAGTGGTAGTAGTATATTGTAGTGGTAGTAGTATATTGTAGTGGTAGTATATTGTAGTGGTAGTATATTGTAGTGGTAGTATATTGTAGTGGTAGTATTATATTGTAGTGGTAGTATTATATTGTAGTGGTAGTATTATATTGTAGTGGTAGTATTATATTGTAGTGGTAGTAGTATATTGTAGTGGTAGTATATTGTAGTGGTAGTATTATATTGTAGTGGTAGTATATTGTAGTGGTAGTATTATATTGTAGTGGTAGTAGTATATTGTAGTGGTAGTAGTATATTGTAGTGGTAGTATATTGTAGTGGTAGTATATTGTAGTGGTAGTATATTGTAGTGGTAGTATATTGTAGTGGTAGTAGTATATTGTAGTGGTAGTATTATATTGTAGTGGTAGTATATTGTAGTGGTAGTATTATATTGTAGTGGTAGTAGTATATTGTAGTGGTAGTAGTATATTGTAGTGGTAGTATATTGTAGTGGTAGTATATTGTAGTGGTAGTATATTGTAGTGGTAGTATATTGTAGTGGTAGTATTATATTGTAGTGGTAGTATTATATTGTAGTGGTAGTAGTATATTGTAGTGGTAGTATTATATTGTAGTGGTAGTATATTGTAGTGGTAGTATTATATTGTAGTGGTAGTAGTATATTGTAGTGGTAGTAGTATATTGTAGTGGTAGTATATTGTAGTGGTAGTATATTGTAGTGGTAGTAGTATATTGTAGTGGTAGTATTATATTGTAGTGGTAGTATTATATTGTAGTGGTAGTAGTATATTGTAGTGGTAGTAGTATATTGTAGTGGTAGTATATTGTAGTGGTAGTATTATATTGTAGTGGTAGTATATTGTAGTGGTAGTAGTATATTGTAGTGGTAGTATTATATTGTAGTGGTAGTATTATATTGTAGTGGTAGTATTATATTGTAGTGGTAGTAGTATATTGTAGTGGTAGTATATTGTAGTGGTAGTAGTATATTGTAGTGGTAGTATTATATTGTAGTGGTAGTATATTGTAGTGGTAGTAGTATATTGTAGTGGTAGTAGTATATTGTAGTGGTAGTATTATATTGTAGTGGTAGTAGTATATTGTAGTGGTAGTATTATATTGTAGTGGTAGTAGTATATTGTAGTGGTAGTATATTGTAGTGGTAGTATATTGTAGTGGTAGTATATTGTAGTGGTAGTATATTGTAGTGGTAGTAGTATATTGTAGTGGTAGTATATTGTAGTGGTAGTAGTATATTGTAGTGGTAGTATTATATTGTAGTGGTAGTATATTGTAGTGGTAGTAGTATATTGTAGTGGTAGTAGTATATTGTAGTGGTAGTATTATATTGTAGTGGTAGTAGTATATTGTAGTGGTAGTATTATATTGTAGTGGTAGTAGTATATTGTAGTGGTAGTAGTATATTGTAGTGGTAGTATATTGTAGTGGTAGTATATTGTAGTGGTAGTATATTGTAGTGGTAGTATATTGTAGTGGTAGTAGTATATTGTAGTGGTAGTATTATATTGTAGTGGTAGTAGTATATTGTAGTGGTAGTAGTATATTGTAGTGGTAGTAGTATATTGTAGTGGTAGTAGTATATTGTAGTGGTAGTATTATATTGTAGTGGTAGTATTATATTGTAGTGGTAGTATATTGTAGTGGTAGTATATTGTAGTGGTAGTAGTATATTGTAGTGGTAGTATTATATTGTAGTGGTAGTATTATATTGTAGTGGTAGTAGTATATTGTAGTGGTAGTAGTATATTGTAGTGGTAGTATTATATTGTAGTGGTAGTATATTGTAGTGGTAGTATATTGTAGTGGTAGTATATTGTAGTGGTAGTATATTGTAGTGGTAGTAGTATATTGTAGTGGTAGTATTATATTGTAGTGGTAGTAGTATATTGTAGTGGTAGTAGTATATTGTAGTGGTAGTAGTATATTGTAGTGGTAGTATATTGTAGTGGTAGTATATTGTAGTGGTAGTAGTATATTGTAGTGGTAGTATTATATTGTAGTGGTAGTAGTATATTGTAGTGGTAGTATTATATTGTAGTGGTAGTATTATATTGTAGTGGTAGTAGTATATTGTAGTGGTAGTATATTGTAGTGGTAGTATATTGTAGTGGTAGTATATTGTAGTGGTAGTATATTGTAGTGGTAGTAGTATATTGTAGTGGTAGTATTATATTGTAGTGGTAGTAGTATATTGTAGTGGTAGTAGTATATTGTAGTGGTAGTATATTGTAGTGGTAGTATATTGTAGTGGTAGTAGTATATTGTAGTGGTAGTATTATATTGTAGTGGTAGTAGTATATTGTAGTGGTAGTAGTATATTGTAGTGGTAGTATATTGTAGTGGTAGTATTATATTGTAGTGGTAGTATTATATTGTAGTGGTAGTAGTATATTGTAGTGGTAGTATTATATTGTAGTGGTAGTAGTATATTGTAGTGGTAGTATATTGTAGTGGTAGTATTATATTGTAGTGGTAGTATTATATTGTAGTGGTAGTAGTATATTGTAGTGGTAGTATATTGTAGTGGTAGTATTATATTGTAGTGGTAGTAGTATATTGTAGTGGTAGTAGTATATTGTAGTGGTAGTATATTGTAGTGGTAGTATTATATTGTAGTGGTAGTATTATATTGTAGTGGTAGTAGTATATTGTAGTGGTAGTATTATATTGTAGTGGTAGTAGTATATTGTAGTGGTAGTATTATATTGTAGTGGTAGTAGTATATTGTAGTGGTAGTATTATATTGTAGTGGTAGTATTATATTGTAGTGGTAGTAGTATATTGTAGTGGTAGTATATTGTAGTGGTAGTATATTGTAGTGGTAGTATATTGTAGTGGTAGTATATTGTAGTGGTAGTAGTATATTGTAGTGGTAGTATTATATTGTAGTGGTAGTAGTATATTGTAGTGGTAGTAGTATATTGTAGTGGTAGTATATTGTAGTGGTAGTATATTGTAGTGGTAGTAGTATATTGTAGTGGTAGTATTATATTGTAGTGGTAGTAGTATATTGTAGTGGTAGTAGTATATTGTAGTGGTAGTATTATATTGTAGTGGTAGTAGTATATTGTAGTGGTAGTATTATATTGTAGTGGTAGTAGTATATTGTAGTGGTAGTATATTGTAGTGGTAGTATTATATTGTAGTGGTAGTATTATATTGTAGTGGTAGTAGTATATTGTAGTGGTAGTATTATATTGTAGTGGTAGTATTATATTGTAGTGGTAGTAGTATATTGTAGTGGTAGTATATTGTAGTGGTAGTATATTGTAGTGGTAGTAGTATATTGTAGTGGTAGTATTATATTGTAGTGGTAGTAGTATATTGTAGTGGTAGTAGTATATTGTAGTGGTAGTATATTGTAGTGGTAGTATTATATTGTAGTGGTAGTATTATATTGTAGTGGTAGTAGTATATTGTAGTGGTAGTATTATATTGTAGTGGTAGTATTATATTGTAGTGGTAGTATTATATTGTAGTGGTAGTAGTATATTGTAGTGGTAGTATTAACAGTACATTGTAGTGGTAGTATATTGTAGTGGTAGTATTAACAGCACCTTGTAGTGGTAGTAGTATATTGTAGTGGTAGTAGTATATTGTAGTGGTAGTATTAACAGCACCTTGTAGTGGTAGTAGTATATTGTAGTGGTAGTATTAACAGTACCTTGTAGTGGTAGTAGTATATTGTAGTGGTAGTATTAACAGTACCTTGTAGTGGTAGTATATTGACATTGAAGGACTCCAACACAGAGAGGGAGCTGATGATATCCATCTCCTCCTGAACTGCAGGTGGACAGTCTGTGATCAGCTTCAGACACTCCCTGAAACACACATCAACCAATCAGAAATGAAAAGGAAAAACACAACCACCAATCAGACACGCCATGAAACACACACCAACCAATCAGACACGCCACAAAACACACACCAACCAATCGAATGTTAAATAATATTTTCTGAGGTTTGCAGAATAAACCCCATACTTTAGAAACAGATTGCAGAAGAAAAATATCAACAGAATAAAGAAAGTGAATGAAATCAAATGAAATACAGAAACCAGGAAGCCAAACAGACAGACGAGTTATCAGTAGAAAACCTTCTGAGATTTAAGATTCATCATGTATCTCTGAACATTGGCTTTCTGCTGATTCACCAAGCTTCTATGGACCCACTTCCCAAACAGCATACTATCCCCTATATAGTACACTATTTTTGACGAGGACTGATGAAATCAGCAGATTAAATACTCTACTGACTAGAGGAGGACAGGAGAGGAAAGTCTGTTCACTGTATCCTCTGTAGAGTCCCCACCAATCAGATGCTCTATCCTCTGTAGAGTCCCCACCAATCAGATGCTCTATCCTCTGTAGAGTCCGCACCAATCAGATGCTCTATCCTCTGTAGAGTCCCCACCAACCAGATGCTCTATCCTCTGTAGAGTCCCCACCAATCAGATGCTCTATCCTCTGTAGAGTCCCCACCAACCAGATGCTCTATCCTCTGTAGAGTCCCCACCAATCAGATGCTCTATCCTCTGTAGAGTCCCCACCAACCAGATGCTCTATCCTCTGTAGAGTCCCCACCAATCAGATGCTCTATCCTCTGTAGAGTCCCCACCAATCAGATGCTCTATCCTCTGTAGAGTCCGCACCAATCAGATGCTCTATCCTCTGTAGAGTCCCCACCAACCAGATGCTCTATCCTCTGTAGAGTCCCCACCAATCAGATGCTCTATCCTCTGTAGAGTCCACACCAATCAGATGCTCTATCCTCAGTAGAGTCCACACCAATCAGATGCTCTATCCTCTGTAGAGTCCGCACCAATCAGATGCTCTATCCTCTGTAGAGTCCCCACCAACCAGATGCTCTATCCTCTGTAGAGTCCCCACCAACCAGATGCTCTATCCTCTGTAGAGTCCCCACCAACCAGATGCTCTATCCTCTGTAGAGTCCCCACCAATCAGATGCTCTATCCTCTCTAGAGTCCCCACCAATCAGATGCTCTATCCTCTGTAGAGTCCAGACCAACCAGGTGCTCTATCCTCTGTAGAGTCCGCACCAATCAGATGCTCTATCCTCTGTAGAGTCCCCACCAACCAGATACTCTATCCTCAGTAGAGTCCGCACCAATCAGATGCTCTATCCTCTGTAGAGTCCCCACCAATCAGATGCTCTATCCTCTGTAGAGTCCTCACCAATCAGATGCTCTATCCTCTGTAGAGTCCCCACCAATCAGATGCTCTATCCTCTGTAGAGTCCGCACCAATCAGATGCTCTATCCTCTGTAGAGTCCCCACCAACCAGATGCTCTATCCTCTGTAGAGTCCCCACCAACCAGATGCTCTATCCTCTGTAGAGTCCCCACCAACCAGATGCTCTATCCTCTGTAGAGTCCCCACCAATCAGATGCTCTATCCTCTGTAGAGTCCCCACCAATCAGATGCTCTATCCTCTGTAGAGTCCCCACCAACCAGGTGCTCTATCCTCTCTAGAGTCCCCACCAATCAGATGCTCTATCCTCTCTAGAGTCCCCACCAATCAGATGCTCTATCCTCTGTAGAGTCCCCACCAACCAGATGCTCTATCCTCTGTAGAGTCCCCACCAATCAGATGCTCTATCCTCTGTAGAGTCCGCACCAATCAGATGCTCTATCCTCTGTAGAGTCCGCACCAATCAGATGCTCTATCCTCTGTAGAGTCCGCACCAATCAGATGCTCTATCCTCTGTAGAGTCCCCACCAACCAGGTGCTCTATCCTCTCTAGAGTCCCCACCAACCAGGTGCTCTATCCTCTCTAGAGTCCCCACCAACCAGATGCTCTATCCTCTGTAGAGTCCCCACCAACCAGATGCTCTATCCTCTGTAGAGTCCGCACCAATCAGATGCTCTATCCTCAGTAGAGTCCACCAATCAGATGCTCTATCCTCTGTAGAGTCCCCACCAACCAGGTGCTCTATCCTCTCTAGAGTCCCCACCAATCAGATGCTCTATCCTCTCTAGAGTCCCTACCAATCAGATGCTCTATCCTCTGTAGAGTCCCCACCAACCAGATGCTCTATCCTCTGTAGAGTCCCCACCAATCAGATGCTCCCTCTGTAGAGTCCCCACCAACCAGAGGTTCTATCCTCTGTAGAGTCCCCACCAATCAGAGGTTCTATCCTCTGTAGAGTCCCCACCAATCAGATGCTCTATCCTCTGTAGAGTCCCCACCAACCAGATGTTCTATCCTCTGTAGAGTCCCCACCAATCAGAGGTTCTATCCTCTGTAGAGTCCCCACCAATCAGATGCTCTATCCTCTGTAGAGTCCCCACCAACCAGATGCTCTATCCTCTGTAGAGTCCCCACCTCTATCCTCTGTACAGTCCCCACCAACCAGAGGTTCTGGTTTTCAGGGTAAATGGAAAGACGGCCTGTGATGAGACTTCCCATTGTGGAGGTTAACAAATGTGACACTCAACAGGAGGAACGGTAGTGTCTGCGTGACAGACACGGGGGGGACGTTCCATTGGTTAATATTAAAGACTGATGACCCAATTACTGTTCCCGGTTCCCACTGCCTGGCAGACATGCACAACGTGAGATACACAGCAAGCATTAACACGTCTTCAGAAATGTGGACAAGACCAATCTACTCACCGTGCCAGTTCTATACAAGGGTCGGTGAGGGTGGTGGACGAGTTGAAGTATTCCCTGGCAGCAGCCAGAACCAGCTCTACGGCTGTGTGGTAGTTGACCTTAGCGCTCAACCCGCCGCGACCCCGGTCTCGGAATGACACGCTGACCGGAACCACATCATGGCTGACCGCTGAACAGTGTATCAGCTGACCGGCCAGGACTACGTTCTCTGGGCGGCCACTGCACAGCAATGACTCCACAAATATCTGACATGGAGAGGGAGATGGGTAAAGACATTAGTAAAGAACTCCCCTCACCTGGTTGTCTAGGTTTCAGTAAGGAACTCCCCTCACCTGGTTGTCTAGGTCTCAGTAAGGAACTCCCCTCACCTGGTTGTCTCAGTAAGGAACTCCCCTCACCTGGTTGTCTCAGTAAGGAACTCTCCTCACCTGGTTGTCTCAGTAAGGAACTACCCTCACCTGGTTGTCTCAGTAAGGAACTACCCTCACCTGGTTGTCTCAGTAAGGAACTCCCCTCACCTGGTTGTCTCAGTAAGGAACTCCCCTCACCTGGTTGTCTCAGTAAGGAACTACCCTCACCTGGTTGTCTCAGTAAGGAACTCCCCTCACCTGGTTGTCTCAGTAAGGAACTCCCCTCACCTGGTTGTCTCAGTAAGGAACTCCCCTCACCTGGTTGTCTCAGTAAGGAACTACCCTCACCTGGTTGTCTCAGTAAGGAACTACCCTCACCTGGTTGTCTCAGTAAGGAACTACCCTCACCTGGTTGTCTCAGTAAGGAACTCCCCTCACCTGGTTGTCTCAGTAAGGAACTCTCCTCACCTGGTTGTCTCAGTAAGGAACTCCCCTCACCTGGTTGTCTCAGTAAGGAACTACCCTCACCTGGTTGTCTCAGTAAGGAACTCTCCTCACCTGGTTGTCTCAGTAAGGAACTACCCTCACCTGGTTGTCTCAGTAAGGAACTACCCTCACCTGGTTGTCTCAGTAAGGAACTCCCCTCACCTGGTTGTCTCAGTAAGGAACTCCCCTCACCTGGTTGTCTCAGTAAGGATCTCCCCTCACCTGGTTGTCTCAGTAAGGAACTCCCCTCACCTGGTTGTCTCAGTAAGGAACTCCCCTCACCTGGTTGTCTCAGTAAGGAACTCCCCTCACCTGGTTGTCTCAGTAAGGAACTCTCCTCACCTGGTTGTCTCAGTAAGGAACTACCCTCACCTGGTTGTCTCAGTAAGGAACTCCCCTCACCTGGTTGTCTCAGTAAGGAACTCCCCTCACCTGGTTGTCTCAGTAAGGAACTACCCTCACCTGGTTGTCTCAGTAAGGAACTACCCTCACCTGGTTGTCTCAGTAAGGAACTACCCTCACCTGGTTGTCTCAGTAAGGAACTACCCTCACCTGGTTGTCTCAGTAAGGAACTCCCCTCACCTGGTTGTCTCAGTAAGGAACTACCCTCACCTGGTTGTCTCAGTAAGGAACTCTCCTCACCTGGTTGTCTCAGTAAGGAACTCTCCTCACCTGGTTGTCTCAGTAAGGAACTCCCCTCACCTGGTTGTCTCAGTAAGGAACTACCCTCACCTGGTTGTCTCAGTAAGGAACTACCCTCACCTGGTTGTCTCAGTAAGGAACTCTCCTCACCTGGTTGTCTCAGTAAGGAACTACCCTCACCTGGTTGTCTCAGTAAGGAACTACCCTCACCTGGTTGTCTCAGTAAGGAACTACCCTCACCTGGTTGTCTCAGTAAGGAACTCACCTTTGGTGATTTCATATTGTAGTAAATAGTGGGCATGTGTGGGTTACCTGGTGACAGGTGTCAGGTAGGAGACAGGTGTACACGCTGTGTTGCATGTCCAGCAGGTCCTGTAGAACACCTCTCCACACAGACTCACTGACAGGGGGGGTCCTGCAGCAACACATTCATCAATCAGCTCATCAATCAAACAGACACATCAAATAAAACCATGACTGCTTATGAAAAGGACCAGGGTGTGTGTGTGTGTGTGATACCTGCACCTGCCGTGTGTGTGATACCTGCACCCAGTGTGTGTGTGTGTGTGTGATACCTGCGCCCGGTGTGTGTGTGTGTGTGTGTGATACCTGCGCCTGGCGTGTGTGTGATACCTGCACCCAGTGTGTGTGTGTGTGTGTGATACCTGCGCCCGGTGTGTGTGTGTGTGTGTGTGATACATGCGCCCGGTGTGTGTGTGTGTTACCTGTGCCCGGTGTGTGTGTGATACCTGCGCCCAGTGTGTGTGTGTGTGTGTGTGTGTGTGTGTGTGTGTGTTTGTGTGTGTGTGTGTGTGTGCATGCGTGCATGCGTGCGTGCATGCGTGTGTGTGTGTGTGTGGTACCTGCGCCCGGTGTGTCTGCAGAGTTTGACCATGAGAGCATGAGCCTCCTCTGTACTGGTCTGGCTGCTCCTCACATAGGAAACAGGCTTCTGGAGACCATGCTTCTCCAACACCTCTACCACACTGGGGGGAGGAAGGAGAGACCAGGAGGAGGGGAGGGAGGTGGGGGAGAGAGGTGGGGGAGAGCCCAGGAGGAGGGGAGGGAGGTGGGGGAGAGAGGTGGGGGAGAGACCAGGATGAGGGAGGAGGGGGAGAGAGACAAGGAGGGAGGGAGGAAACAGGGGAAGAGAGGAAGGAGAGAGACAAGGAGGAAGGGAGGGAGGTGAGGGAGAGAGGTGGGGGAGAGTGGTGGGGGAGAGTGGTGGGGGAGGGAGGAGGGGGAGAGAAAGGGAGGAACACATTAAAGAGAGAACATACGTTAACATTGCAACACATTTGAACTCAATAGCATCCATGAAAAAACATTGTGCTCGATTTCACACACACACACACACACACACACACACACACACACACACACACACACACACACCACCTGTTTACTATGGTAACAAGGTCTGGCAGAACAAGAACAGCTGTAGAGGTATGACCCAGATGAGACTGGTGGCAATACCCCAGACAGAGTGGATCCCAGGTTTCTTTCAGCACTACACACATTAACGCCTCTTTCATCTCCCTGTGAGTGTGTGTGTGTGAGTGTGTGTGTGTGTCTGTGTGAGTGTGTGTGAGAGTGTGTGTGTATGAGTGTGTATATGAGTGCCCAGGTGCATGTCTGGATGGTTGGAGGGATGGGGGTTAATAACTAATGCTACTAAGCTAACATCTCCCTTTTGAATCAGCTAATCATTTCAGTGATGGGGTTTAACATGATTATATCAGAGATAAAAGGTGCTTTCACCTGTCTGGACCCTGGAACGAATCATACCCTGACTAACTGTCTGTTTTCCTTCAGGCCCTAACTAACTGTCTGTCTGTTTTCCTTCTGTCTGTCTTCCTTCAGACCCTAACTAACTGTCTGTCTGTTTTCCTTCAGGCCCTAACTAACTGTCTGTCTGTTTTCCTTCAGGCCCTAACTAACTGTCTGTTTTCCTTCAGACCCTAACTAACTGTCTGTCTGTCTTCCTTCAGACCCTAACTAACTGTCTGTCTGTCTTCCTTCAGGCCCTAACTAACTGTCTGTCTGTTTTCCTTCAGGCCCTTACTAACTGTCTGTCTGTTTTCCTTCAGGCCCTAACTAACTGTCTGTCTGTTTTCCTTCAGGCCCTAACTAACTGTCTGTCTGTTTTCCTTCAGGCCCTAACTAACTGTCTGTCTGTTTTCCTTCAGGCCCTAACTAACTGTCTGTCTTCCTTCAGACCCTAACTAACTGTCTGTCTGTCTGTTTTCCTTCAGGCCCTAACTAACTGTCTGTCTGTTTTCCTTCTGTCTGTCTTCCTTCAGACCCTAACTAACTGTCTGTCTGTTTTCCTTCTGTCTGTCTTCCTTCAGGCCCTAACTAACTGTCTGTCTGTTTTCCTTCAGGCCCTAACTAACTGTCTGTCTGTTTTCCTTCAGGCCCTAACTAACTGTCTGTCTGTTTTCCTTCAGGCCCTAACTAACTGTCTGTCTGTTTTCCTTCAGGCCCTAACTAACTGTCTGTCTTCCTTCAGACCCTAACTAACTGTCTGTCTGTCTGTTTTCCTTCAGGCCCTAACTAACTGTCTGTCTGTTTTCCTTCTGTCTGTCTTCCTTCAGACCCTAACTAACTGTCTGTCTGTTTTCCTTCAGACCCAAACTAACTGTCTGTCTGTTTTCCTTCAGACCCTAACTAACTGTCTGTCTGTTTTCCTTCAGGCCCTAACTAACTGTCTGTCTTCCTTCAGACCCTAACTAACTGTCTGTCTTCCTTCAGACCCTAACTGTCTGTCTGTCTTCCTTCAGACCCTAACTAACTGTCTGTCTGTTTTCCTTCAGACCCAAACTAACTGTCTGTCTGTTTTCCTTCAGGCCCTAACTAACTGTCTGTCTATTTTCCTTCAGACCCTAACTAACTGTCTGTCTTCCTTCAGGCCCTAACTGTCTGTCTGTCTTCCTTCAGACCCTAACTAACTGTCTGTCTGTTTTCCTTCAGACCCAAACTAACTGTCTGTCTGTTTTCCTTCAGGCCCTAACTAACTGTCTGTCTATTTTCCTTCAGACCCTAACTAACTGTCTGTCTTCCTTCAGGCCCTAACTGTCTGTCTGTCTTCCTTCAGGCCCCAACTAACTGTATGTCTGTTTTCCTTCAGACCCAAACTAACTGTATGTCTGTTTTCCTTCAGACCCCAACTAACTAGCGAATCATACCCTGATATTTCAGTATCAAAACGCATCCTGGACCTGTGTGAGCAGTGGGCCCAAGACGCAGAACCAGAGTACCAGGTGTTGAGGACAACACAGCACCAGTCCCCTGCTACCACAGGTATTGAGGACAACACAGCACCTGTCCCCTGCTACCACAGGTGTTGAGGACAACACAGCACCAGTCCCCTGCTACCACAGGTGTTGAGGACAACACAGCACCAGTCCCCTGCTACCACAGGTGTTGAGGACAACACAGCACCAGTCCCCTGCTACCACAGATGTTGAGGACAACACAGCACCAGTCCCCTGCTACCACAGGTGTTGAGGACAACACAGCACCAGTCCCCTGCTACCACAGGTATTGATGACAACACAGCACCAGTCCCCTGCTACCACAGGTATTGAGGACAACACAGCACCAGTCCCCTGCTACCACAGGTGTTGAGGACAACACAGCACCAGTCCCCTGCTACCACAGGTATTGA
Organism: Oncorhynchus mykiss; assembly: GCF_013265735.2. Taxonomy (NCBI): domain Eukaryota; kingdom Metazoa; phylum Chordata; class Actinopteri; order Salmoniformes; family Salmonidae; genus Oncorhynchus; species Oncorhynchus mykiss. The sequence continues at coordinate 44,502,090 of NC_048568.1, read as the reverse complement.
GGACAACACAGCACCAGTCCCCTGCTACCACAGGTGTTGAGGACAACACAGCACCAGTCCCCTGCTACCACAGGTGTTGAGGACAACACAGCACCAGTCCCCTGCTACCACAGGTGTTGAGGACAACACAGCACCAGTCCCCTGCTACCACAGATGTTGAGGACAACACAGCACCAGTCTCCTGCTACCACAGGTATTGAGGACAACACAGCACCAGTCCCCTGCTACCACAGGTGTTGAGGACAACACAGCACCAGTCCCCTGCTACCACAGGTGTTGAGGACAACACAGCACCTGTCCCCTGCTACCACAGGTGTTGAGGACAACACAGCACCAGTCCCCTGCTACCACAGGTATTGATGACAACACAGCACCAGTCCCCTGCTACCACAGGTATTGAGGACAACACAGCACCAGTCCCCTCCTACCACAGGTGTTGAGGACAACACAGCACCAGTCCCCTGCTACCACAGGTGTTGAGGACAACACAGCACCAGTCCCCTGCTACCACAGGTATTGACGACAACACAGCACCAGTCCCCTCCTACCACAGGTGTTGAGGACAACACAGCACCAGTCCCCTGCTACCACAGGTATTGAGGACAACACAGCACCAGTCCCCTAGTCAGAAATACCTGAGTGTGTGTGTGTGTGTGTGTGTGTGTGTGTTACCTGAGGTGTTTTTCCAGTTTGTCCACCTGATCGTGGAGAGATGCGGTGATGTTCGTCTCCGGCCTTAAGGAAAACAGACAGACAAGTTAGAGAGAGAGACAGACAGTTAGAGAGAGAGACAGACAGTTAGAGAGAGAGACAGACAGTTAGAGAGAGAGACAGACAGAGAGAGAGAGAGACAGACAGAGAGAGAGACAGACAGACAGTTAGTTAGTTAGGGTCTGAAGGAAAACAGACAGACAGTTAGTTGGGGCCTGAAGGAAAACAGACAGACAGTTAGTTGGGGCCTGAAGGAAAACAGACAGACAGTTAGTAAGGGCCTGAAGGAAAACAGACAGACAGTTAGTAAGGGCCTGAAGGAAAACAGACAGACAGTTAGTTAGTTAGTAAGGGCCTGAAGGAAAACAGACATACAGTTAGTTGGGGCCTGAAGGAAGACAGACAGACAGTTAGTTAGTTAGTAAGGGCCTGAAGGAAAACAGACATACAGTTAGTTAGGGCCTGAAGGAAAACAGACATACAGTTAGTTAGGGCCTGAAGGAAAACAGACAGACAGTTAGTTAGGGTCTGAAGGAAAACAGACAGACAGTTAGTTAGGGTCTGAAGGAAAACAGACAGACAGTTAGTTGGGGCCTGAAGGAAAACAGACAGACAGTAAGGGCCTGAAGGAAAACAGACAGACAGTTAGTAAGGGCCTGAAGGAAAACAGACAGACAGTTAGTTAGGGCCTGAAGGAAAACAGACATACAGTTAGTAAGGGCCTGAAGTAAAACAGACAGACAGTTAGTTAGTTAGTAAGGGCCTGAAGGAAAACAGACATACAGTTAGTTGGGGCCTGAAGGAAGACAGACAGACAGTTAGTTAGTTAGTAAGGGCCTGAAGGAAAACAGACATACAGTTAGTTAGGGCCTGAAGGAAAACAGACATACAGTTAGTTAGGGCCTGAAGGAAAACAGACAGACAGTTAGTTAGGGTCTGAAGGAAAACAGACAGACAGTTAGTTAGGGTCTGAAGGAAAACAGACAGACAGTTAGTTGGGGCCTGAAGGAAAACAGACAGACAGTAAGGGCCTGAAGGAAAACAGACAGACAGTTAGTAAGGGCCTGAAGGAAAACAGACAGACAGTTAGTTAGGGCCTGAAGGAAAACAGACATACAGTTAGTAAGGGCCTGAAGTAAAACAGACAGACAGTTAGTTAGTTAGTAAGGGCCTGAAGGAAAACAGACATACAGTTAGTTGGGGCCTGAAGGAAGACAGACAGACAGTTAGTTAGTTAGTAAGGGCCTGAAGGAAAACAGACATACAGTTAGTTAGGGCCTGAAGGAAAACAGACATACAGTTAGTTAGGGCCTGAAGGAAAACAGACAGACAGTTAGTTAGGGTCTGAAGGAAAACAGACAGACAGTTAGTTAGGGTCTGAAGGAAAACAGACAGACAGTTAGTTGGGGCCTGAAGGAAAACAGACAGACAGTAAGGGCCTGAAGGAAAACAGACAGACAGTTAGTAAGGGCCTGAAGGAAAACAGACAGACAGTTAGTTAGGGCCTGAAGGAAAACAGACATACAGTTAGTAAGGGCCTGAAGTAAAACAGACAGACAGTTAGTTAGTTAGTAAGGGCCTGAAGGAAAACAGACATACAGTTAGTTGGGGCCTGAAGGAAGACAGACAGACAGTTAGTTAGGGCCTGAAGGAAAACAGACATACAGTTAGTTAGTAAGGGCCTGAAGTAAAACAGACAGACAGTTAGTTAGTTAGTAAGGGCCTGAAGGAAAACAGACATACAGTTAGTTGGGGCCTGAAGGAAGACAGACAGACAGTTAGTAAGGGCCTGAAGGAAAACAGACAGACAGTTAGTTAGGGTCTGAAGGAAAACAGACAGACAGTTAGTTAGGGTCTGAAGGAAGACAGACAGACAGTTAGTTAGGGCCTGAAGGAAGACAGACAGACAGACAGTTAGTAAGGGCCTGAAGGAAAACAGACAGACAGTTAGTTAGTAAGGGCCTGAAGGAAAACAGACAGACAGTTAGTTAGGGCCTGAAGGAAGACAGACAGACAGTTAGTTAGGGCCTGAAGGAAGACAGACAGACAGTTAGTTAGGGCCTGAAGGAAAACAGACATACAGTTAGTTGGGGCCTGAAGGAAGACAGACATACAGTTAGTTGGGGCCTGAAGGAAGACAGACAGACAGACAGACAGTTAGTTAGGGCCTGAAGGAAGACAGATAGACAGACAGACAGTTAGTTGGGGCCTGAAGGAAGACAGACAGACAGACAGACAGACAGACAGACAGTTAGTTGGGGCCTGAAGGAAGACAGACAGACAGACATACAGTTAGTTAGGGCCTGAAGGAAGACAGACAGACAGAAATACAGTTAGTTGGGGCCTGAAGGAAGACAGACAGACAGACAGACAGACAGTTAGTTGGGGCCTGAAGGAAGACAGACAGACAGACAGACAGTTAGTTGGGGCCTGAAGGAAGACAGACAGACAGACATACAGTTAGTTAGGGCCTGAAGGAAGACAGACAGACAGAAATACAGTTAGTTGGGGCCTGAAGGAAGACAGACAGACAGACAGTTAGGGTACGTCCCCATAGGCTCTGGTCAAACATAGCACCCTATTCCCAGTATAGAGCACTGTTTGGCACCAACACAGACTTAGTTCCTCTCTAAGACCATAGTTCCTCTCTAAGAAAAATATACCTCCACAGGTGATCTGGGAAAATAACTCTGGGTGGGAATGTTTTGGTTCTGACCCCAGAGATAGAGAGAGAGACACAGAGACACAGAGAGACAGAGAGACAGAGAGACAGAGAGAGAGAGAGAGAGAGAGAGAGAGAGAGAGAGAGAGAGAGAGAGAGAGAGAGAGACAGAGAGAGAGAGAGACACAGAGAGACAGAGAGAGAGAGAGAGAGAGAGAGAGAGAGAGAGAGAGAGAGAGAGAGAGAGAGAGAGAGAGAGAGAGAGAGAGAGAGAGAGAGAGAGAGAGAGAGACAGAGAGAGAGAGACAGACAGAGAGAGAGACACAGAGAGACAGAGAGAGACAGACAGAGAGAGACAGAGAGACAGAGAGAGAGAGAGAGAGAGAGAGAGATAGAGAGAGAGACAGAGACAGAGAGAGAGAGAGACAGACAGAATTCGAAAACAAATCCAAATTTGAAAAACTACTGGGTGAAATTCCACAGTGTGCCATCACAGCAGCAAGATTTGTGACCTGTTGCCACGAGAAAAGGGCAACCAGTGAAGAACACACACCATTGTAAATACAACCCATATTTATGCTTATTTATTTTATCTTGTGTCCTTTAACCATTTATACATTGTTAAAACACTGCATATATATATATATATAATATGACATTTGTAATGTCTTTACTGTTTTGAAACCTCTGTATGTGTAATGTTTACTGTTAATTTTTGTTGTTTTTCACTTTATATATTCACTTTGTATGTTGTCTACCTCACTTGCTTTGGCAATGTTAACACATGTTTCCCATGCCAATAAAGCCCTTGAATTGAAGAGAGACAGACAGGGAGAGAGAGAGAGACAGAGAGAAACAGACAAAGACAGAAACAGAGAGAAAGAGACAGAGAGAAACAGACAGACTGAGTTGTATTTTATCTACTTCACTTGCTTTGGCAATGTTAACATGTTTCCCATGCCAATAAAGCCCCTTGAATTGGGGGGGAAAGAGAGAGAGAGAGAGACAGAGGGAGACATAGAGAGAGAGAGAGACATAGAGAGAGAGAGAGAGACAGAGAGAGAGAGAGAGAGAGACAGAGAGAGAGAGACATAGAGAGAGAGAGAGAGAGACAGAGAGAGAGAGACATAGAGAGAGAGAGAGAGAGACAGAGACAGAGACAGAGACAGAGACAGAGACAGAGAGAGAGAGAGAGAGATTATAGGTGTGTCTCTGTGTGTGTACGACTGTCGGTGTTTGGATGTGTGTGTCTCTCACCCGTAGCCTCTCTGAGGGAGACACTCCAGGATGTCGTAGCAGAGGGACAGCTGATCGTCTCTCTCACAGCTGTAGATACACTCCAACGCCACAGTCATCAGCTGATCTGGGTCCCCAAGCACCTTCTGCTGGCTCTGACATGACCACACACACACCTTCATCATCATCATCACAGTCATCAGCTGATCTGGGTCCCCAAGCACCTTCTGCTGGCTCTGACATGACCACACACACACCTTCATCATCATCATCACAGTCATCAGCTGATCTGGGTCCCCAAGCACCTTCTGCTGGCTCTGACATGACCACACACACACCTTCATCATCATCATCACAGTCATCAGCTGATCTGGGTCCCCAAGCACCTTCTGCTGGCTCTGACATGACCACATACACACCTTCATCATCATCATCACAGTCATCAGCTGATCTGGGTCCCCAAGCACCTTCTGCTGGCTCTGACATGACCACACACACACCTTCACCATCATCATCATCAGCTGATCTGGGTCCCCAAGCACCTTCTGCTGGCTCCGACATGACCACACACACACCTTCATCATCATCATCATCATCACAGCATATCTTTCTAATGACTAACTCTTGTGACATGTACGAATATACACAACCCCATTTCTGATGTGTGTGTGTGTGTGTGTGTGTGTGTGTGTGCATGAGCGTGTGTGAGTAAGGCCATGTGTGTCAATCCTTCATGTGATGCTGATGTCCGATGCAGAGAGACCTGGTCTTACCCAGGGACCCCCTCCCAGGTAAACCAGTTAATTCTGATAGAAATACTCATGAAGATTTTCAAACAGAAAATATATACAGTACCAGTCAACAGTTAGGACACATCTACTCATTCAAAGGTGTCTCTCTATATTTACTATGTTCTACATTGTAGAATAATAGTGAAGACATCAAAACTATGACATAACACATATGGAATCATGTAGTAACCAAAAATGTGTTAAACGAATCAAAATATATTTTATATTTGAGATTCTTTAAAGTAGCCTTCCTTTGCCTTGTTGACAGGTTAGCAGACTCTTGGCATTCTCTCAACCAGCTCCATGAGGTAGTCACCTGGAATACATTTCAATTAACAGGTGTGCCTTGTTAAAAGTTAATTTGTGGAATTTCTTTCCTTCTTAATGCGTTTGAGCCAATCAGTTGTGTTGTGACAAGATAGGGGTGGTATACAGAAGACAGCCCTATTTGGTAAAAGCCTAAGTCCTTATTATGGCAAGAACAGGTCAAATAAACAAAGAGAAATGACAGTCCATCATTACTTTAAGACATGAAGGTAATTTAATATGGAAAATGTCAAGAACTTTGAAAGTTTCTTCAAGTGCAGTCACAAAAACCATCAAGAGCTTTGATGAAACTGGCTCTCATGAGGACCGTCACAGGACAGGAAGACCCAAAGTTACCTCTGCTGCAGAGGATAAGTTCATTAGAGTTACCAGCCTCAGAAATTGCAGCCCAAATAAATGCTTCACAGAGTTCAAGTAACAGACACATCGCAACATCAACTGTTCAGAGGAGACTGTGTGAATCAGGCCTTCATGGTTGAATTGCTGCAAAGAAACCACTGCTACAGGACACCAATAAGAAGAAGAGACTATCTTGGGCCAAGAAACACGAGCAATGGACATTAGACTGGTGGAAATCTGTTCTTTGGTCTGATGAGACATTTTAGATTTTTGGTTCCAACCTCCGTGTCTTTGTGAGATGCAGAGTAGGTGAACGGATGATTTCTGCTTGTGTGGTTCCCACTGTGAAGCATGGAGGAGGAGGTGATGGTGCTTTGCTGGTGACACTGCCAGTGATTTATTTAGAAATCAAGTCACATCATCATTTGTTCATCAACAGAACAATGACCCAACACACCTCCAGGCTGTGTAAGGGCTATTTGACCAAGAAGGAGAGTGGTGGAGTGCTGCATCAGATGACCTGGCCTCCACAATCACCTGACCTCAACCCAATTGAGATGGTTTGGGATGAGATGGACCACAGAGTGAAGGAAAAGCAGCCAACAAGCATTCAGTATATGTGGGAACTGCTTCCAGATTGTTGATGATTCCAGGTGAAGCTGGTTGAGAGAATGCCAAGAGTGTGCAAAGCTGTCATCAAGGCAAATGTGGCTACTTCGAAGAATGTAAAATATACATATTTTGATTTGTTTAACACTTTGTTGGTTACTAAATGATTCCATGTGTGTTATTTCATAGTGTTGATGTCTTCACTACTATTATACAATGTAGAACAAAGTCAAAATAAAGAAAAACCCTGGAATGAGAAGATGAGTCCAAACTGTTGACTGGTACTGTGTGCATGAACATACATTTATTTTTTAATGGACCTCCTGCAGTGCCTCCTGCAGTGCCTCCTGCTGTACCTCCTGCTGTACCTCCTGCTGTACCTCCTGCTGTACCTCCTGCTGTACCTCCTGCAGTGCCTCCTGCAGTGCCTCCTGCTGTACCTCCTGCTGTACCTCCTGCTGTACCTCCTGCTGTGCCTCCTGCAGTGCCTACTGCAGTACCTCCTGCAGTACCTCCTGCAGTGCCTCCTGCAGTACCTCCTGCAGTACCTAATGCAGTGTTTCCGCAGGCCCCCGCCGGTTGAAAAACCTTCACCCTATATGGTACTGCTAAGGACAGTGTGTGTGTGTGTGTGTGTGTGTACTAACGTCAGGTCTGGAGTGTTGGAAGACAGCCAGGGGTAGAGACAGGTCTTGCCGAGAGAGGGTCACCAGATATTCTCTCAGCAGGGCCTCGCTAGCGCCCCCGTTCTGCTTCTCACAGCGATGCAGGAAAGGAACCATCCACTGGAACACATCTTTAACATAGCGCTCTGCACTGGACTGGAGGGGGAAGACAAAGACAGACGCACAGCACAGGAAGTCAGGGTTTGAGTCACAAATGGCACCCCATCCCCTATATAGGGCACTACTTTAGACCAGAGCCCTATGGGTCTACTGTAGAGCACTACTTTAGACCAGAGCCCTATGGGTCTACTGTAGAGCACTACTTTAGACCAGGGCTCTATGGGTCTACTGTAGAGCACTACTTTAGACCAGAGCTCTATGGGTCTACTGTAGAGCACTACTTTAGACCCGAGCCCTATGGGTCTACTGTAGAGCACTACTTTAGACCAGAGCCCTATGGGTCTACGGTAGAGCCCTACTTTAGACCAGAGCTCTATGGGTCTACTGTAGAGCACTACTTTAGACCAGAGCTCTATGGGTCTACTGTAGAGCACTACTTTAGACCAGAGCTCTATGGGTCTACTGTAGAGCACTACTTTAGACCAGAGCCCTATGGGTCTACTGTAGAGCACTACTTTAGACCAGAGCTCTACAGGTCTACTGTAGAGCACTACTTTAGACCAGAGCCCTATGGGTCTACTGTAGAGCACTACTTTAGACCAGAGCTCTACGGGTCTACTGTAGAGCCCTACTTTAGACCAGAGCTCTACGGGTCTACGGTAGTGAATTATATGCTCTTGTGTAGATCTGAGAGGACTGGGTGAACAGCTGAAATAAAGTTGAGTTATTGCTTTTCCATGTCCACTCTATCCAGATCCAGTCTAGTGTCTAGGGGCCAGAGGTTGATCCAGTCTAGTGTCTAGGGGCAAGAGGTTGATCCAGTCTAGTGTCTAGGGGCCAGAGGTTGATCCAGTCTAGTGTCTAGGGGCCAGAGGTTGATCCAGTCTAGTGTCTAGGGGCCAGAGATTGATCCAGTCTAGTGTCTAGGGGCCAGTGGTTGATCCAGTCTAGTGTCTAGGGGCCAGTGGTTGATCCAGTCTAGTGTCTAGGGGCCAGTGGTTGATCCAGTCTAGTGTCTAGGGGCAAGAGGTTGATCCAGTCTAGTGTCTAGGGGCCAGAGGTTGATCCAGTCTAGTGTCTAGGGGCCAGAGGTTGATCCAGTCTAGTGTCTAGGGGCCCGAGGTTGATCCAGTCTAGTGTCTAGGGGCCAGAGGTTGATCCAGTCTAGTGTCTAGGGGCAAGAGGTTGATCCAGTCTAGTGTCTAGGGGCCAGAGGTTGATCCAGTCTAGTGTCTAGGGGCCAGAGGTTGAGCCAGTATAGTGTCTAGGGGCCAGAGGTTGAGCCAGTCTAGGGGCCAGAGGTTGATCCAGTCTAGTGTCTAGGGGCCAGAGGTTGATCCAGTCTAGTGTCTAGGGGCCAGAGGTTGATCCAGTCTAAAGTCTAGGGGCCCGAGGTTGAGCCAGTATAGTGTCTAGGGGCCAGAGGTTGAGCCAGTCTAGGGGCCAGTGGTTGATCCAGTCTAGTGTCTAGGGGCCAGTGGTTGATCCAGTCTAGTGTCTAGGGGCAAGAGGTTGATCCAGTCTAGTGTCTAGGGGCCAGAGGTTGATCCAGTCTAGTGTCTAGGGGCCAGAGGTTGATCCAGTCTAGTGTCTAGGGGCCAGAGGTTGAGCCAGTCTAGTGTCTAGAGGTTGATCCAGTCTAAGGGCCAGAGGTTGATCCAGTCTAGTGTCTAGGGGCAAGAGGTTGATCCAGTCTAGTGTCTAGGGTCCAGAGGTTGATCCAGTCTAGTGTCTAGGGGCCAGATCTTAATCCAGTCTAGTGTCTAGGGGCCAGAGGTTGAGCCAGTCTAGTGTCCAGAGGTTGATCCAGTCTAGTGTCTAGGGGCCAGAGATAGAGCCAGTCTAGTGGCTAGGGGCCAGAGATAGAGCCAGTCTAGTGGCTAGGGGCCAGAGGTTGATCCAGTCTAGTGTCTAGGGGCAAGAGGTTGATCCAGTCTAGTGTCTAGGGGCCAGAGGTTGATCCAGTCTAGTGTCTAGGGGCCAGAGGTTGATCCAGTCTAGTGTCTAGGGGCCAGAGATAGAGCCAGTCTAGTGGCTAGGGGCCAGAGGTTGATCCAGTCTAGTGTCTAGGGGCCAGTGGTTGTTCCAGTCTAGTGTCTAGGGGCCAGAGGTTGATCCAGTCTAGTGTCTAGGGGCCAGAGGTTGATCCAGTCTAATGGTTAGGGGATTGACTTGGGTACCAGAAGTTGGGGAGAAAGAAGCCATTTAGAAGCCTCCTACTCAAAGACTAGGTACACAGAGGAACACACACACACACACACACACACACACACACACACACACACACACACACAGCATGTACACACATTCTTCATGAGGAGGCGGAGCTTGTCGATGTCACCGAGCTGCTGCAAGTCTCTTAATGTCAGGCTGAGCTCGCACGCCGTCTCGTACACCAACGTCTCCATGGTTACCAGGTCATCACACAGCCGCTCCAACCCCGGGATATCCCGCTCCTTCCCGAGACGCACCAATGACAGTGCACAGTCCACCTGACGGACAGACAGGACATCCAATCAGAGAACAGAACACTTGCATGGTTCACTATGGAGTTACTGGTATAGACATGGGCTAGAGGGAGTTACTGGTATAGACATGGGCTAGAGGGAGTCTCTGGTATAGACATGGGCTAGAGGGAGTTACTGGTATAGACATGGGCTAGAGGGAGTCTCTGGTATAGACATGGGCTAGAGGGAGTCTCTGGTATAGAAATGGGCTAGAGGGAGTCTCTGGTATAGACATGGGCTAGAGGGAGTTACTGGTATAGACATGGGCTAGAGGGAGTCTCTGGTATAGACATGGGCTAGAGGGAGTTACAGGTATAGACATGGGCTAGAGGGAGTTAACCAGTGTCTATACCAGTAACTCCCTCTAGCCCTAAATTCCCTATTCTTTTCACTGGTGGGTGTCTTTCTCTTCATACATTACTACAGTAACCCTCCCTACCTCCCCCTACCTCTCTACTCCCCTCCCTCTAGCCCATGTCTATACCAGTAACTCCCTCCCACAGACAGACAGACAGGATGGGTACAACAACTCCACTGTTATGTTGCACGACACTAAGATGGAGGACGTGTTCTTATTGGAGGCAGTGTGCGCGACAGTAAAACCCTTCCCTGGTTCTTATTGGAGGCAGCGTGTGCGACAGTAAAACCCTTCCCCTGGTTCTTAACAGTACCTATCTAGAACAGGAGTCTATGTTCTTATTGGAGGCAGCGTGCGCGACAGTAAAACCCTTCCCCTGGTTCTTAACAGTACCTATCTAGAACAGGAGTCTATGTTCTTATTGGAGGCAGTGTGTGTGACAGTAAAACCCTTCCCCTGGTTCTTAACAGTACCTGTCTAGAACAGGAGTCGATGTCCTGGGCACGGCTCAGGTACCAGTCAGTCAACAGGTCCATGGGGGGCGTGGCCGTACGGAACCGCAGCCAATCAGGAGCGTCCTCATACAGGAAGTGGGCATGGTCCTGGAGGTTTTGATCCAATACCGTCCTGGGAGAGGAGGAACACAGGCACACCAACATGCAGGTATAATACCAGAGTAATGGCACTTCTGATTGATTGATAAAGTAACAGAATCATTTGACCTTCAGGTCAGTTACCAAGGAAACAGTGGTGCAATGTGTCCTACCTACACTGGTCCTCTTCACACCAGTCCATCTCCCTGTGTCTCTGTTCATCCCAGGGGATCACCCCCAAATCTCCTCTCTCATCCACACTGAGAGGGAGGGGGGGGGGGGAGAAAGTTTGTTAACATCATCCTGATTATACCGACTACAGTAGATCTAAACAGACAGTTTACTTGGTAACAGCCAGTTACCTAAACAGAGCAGAGCAGAGTAGAGTAGAACAGAACAGGAGTAGAACAGAACAGAGTAGAGCAGAGTAATGCAGAGTAGAGTAGAACAGAACAGAGTAGAGCAGAACAGGAGTAGAACAGAACAGGAGTAGAACAGAACAGGAGTAGAACAGAACAGAGCAGAACAGAACAGGAGTAGAACAGAACAGGAGTAGAACAGAACAGAGCAGAACAGAACAGGAGTAGAGCAGAACAGGAGTAGAGTAGAACAGGAGTAGAACAGAACAGGAGTAGAGTAGAACAGGAGTAGAGCAGAGTAATGCAGAGTAGAGTAGAACAGAACAGAGTAGAGCAGAACAGAGTAGAACAGGAGTAGAACAGAACAGAACAGGAGTAGAGCAGAACAGAGTAGAACAGGAGTAGAGCAGAACAGAACAGGAGTAGAACAGAACAGAGTAGAACAGGAGTAGAACAGAACAGAGTAGAGCAGAACAGAACAGGAGTAGAGCAGAACAGAGTAGAACAGGAGTAGAACAGAACAGAGTAGAGCAGAACAGAACAGGAGTAGAGCAGAACAGAACAGGAGTAGAACAGAGTAGAACAGAACAGAAGCCTTCAGTGGTAATATCTTAGCATGAATCAGGAGTAGAACAGAACAGAAGCCTTCAGTGGTAATATCTTAGCATGAATCAGGAGTAGAACAGAACAGAAGCCTTCAGTGGTAATATCTTAGCATGAATCAGGAGTAGAGTAGAACAGAACAGGAGTAGAACAGAACAGAAGCCTTCAGTGGTAATATCTTAGCATGAATCAGGAGTAGAACAGAACAGAAGCCTTCAGTGGTAATATCTTAGCATGAATCAGGAGTAGAGTAGAACAGAACAGGAGCAGAACAGAACAGAAGCCTTCAGTGGTAATATCTTAGCATGAATCAGGAGTAGAGTAGAACAGAGTAGAACAGAGTAGAACAGAACAGAACAGAACAGAACCCTTCAGTGGTAATATCTTAGCATGAATCAGGAGTAGAACAGAACAGAAGCCTTCAGTGGTAATATCTTAGCATGAATCAGAGAAACCTACAGCTGTCTAGAAACAGAAAGAAACTCAGCTAGAAAGCAATAGGATATGTCCTCAATGGCACCCTATGCCCTATAAACCCTAGTCAAAAGAAGTGCACTACAGCCCTATAGACCCTGGTCTAAAGAAGTGCACTACAGCCCTATAGACCCTGGTCTAAAGTAGTGCACTACAGCCCCATAGACCCTGGTCAAAAGAAGTGCACTACAGCCCCATAGACCCTGGTCTAAAGTAGTGCACTACAGCCCCATAGACCCTGGTCAAAAGAAGTGTACTACAGCCCCATAGACCCTGGTCTAAAGTAGTGCACTACAGCCCCATAGACCCTGGTCTAAAGTAGTGCACTACAGCCCCATAGACCCTGGTCTAAAGTAGTGCACTACAGCCCCATAGACCCTGGTCTAAAGTAGTGCACTACAGCCCCATAGACCCTGGTCTAAAGTAGTGCACTGTAAAGGGGATAGGATTCCAGTTGGAACGTGTCCAGCCAAACAATAAATAACAACAACAACATGTTCAGAAAGGGGAATATGTCGGATATAAATAACAGACTTCTAAAAGCCGCGCGAGTCGGTCGGCGCAACGCTCTAACTCTTCCCCCTTCTCCTTAAGGCTGACACGTCTGAGACAAGCAGGAATGAACAGAAAGAGGGGAAATCAGAGGAGAGAAACAGGCGACTCTTCCTCGCGTGCCCCCCTGCTGCCACAACGACAACCCAGTGACAAACACAGAGGCTCATGGGAAACGAGAGACCTGGTTTTAACTGTGTGATTTATGCATACTTCTTATTCTAAAATGGATTCAATTGTTGGTTTTTTCTCCTCAATCTACACACAATACTCCATAATGACAAAGAAATGAATCTAATTAAATATTAGATATAGATTAAGTAAGTACTTTCTGAATGCACTGTACAGTGGTAGCTCCACTAAAAGTTGTAATTATGCTGCAGGTAATGTGTGGTTTAGTACAGTACCCTGCGTCACTACCTCAGACCACCACCAGGGGGAGTTAGAGGTAATGTGTGGTTTAGTACGGCACCCTGCGTCACTACTTCATTGCTCCAGACCACCACTAGGGGGAGTTAGAGGTAATGTGTGGTTTAGTATGGAGACGGACCCAGCCCGCCCGTGGAGACGGACCCAGCCCGCCCGTGGAGACGGACCCAGCCCGCCCGTGGAGACGGACCCAGCCCGCCCGTGGAGACGGACCCAGCCCGCCCGTGGAGACGGACCCAGCCCGCCCGTGGAGACGGACCCAGCCCGCCCGTGGAGACGGACCCAGCCCGCCCGTGGAGACGGACCCATGAGGTGGCTTTTGGTTTATATTTAGAATCCTCCAGTCCTCTATATGTAATTACTGGAGGAGAGTCACGTCTTATTTTTCAATATCTTGTAGGTCTACCGTAGGCGACATGAGTCATGAGTCTTGAGTAATGTGCTGTTAAAAGTGCTGTGGGTCATATTTATTTAAAGAGCATATTGAAGTTAGAAGCAAAAGCATACAACTATTTTAGCATCGTTTCACGCTGCTCTGAGACCAGCATGGGAACTGGTCTTGATAAATCAATGAGATTTTTATTTTTACTGAATCTCCATTTGGGTATTGGTTAGACTAGAATTAGAAAATTAGGGTGTAGAAATGTTATACTCTTACTGTAACCTTTATTTAACTAGTCAGTTAAGAACAAATTCTTATTTATAAGGCCGACTCCTTCCTCCCCGTCGGGGAATTGAACCCCGGTCTCTGCCACAACACAGGGATTATTTAGCACTGTACTCCCGACCGTCACATTGTACAGCGACATATTTTCCGTTCCATCCCTGAGAGTTTTCCTTTTTCGTTGATATAGAAACACCATAATAGTAAACTAATTCATTAAGGAACATTTCTTAAAAATCAGTCTCATATACTATGTTTTCACAAAAAAAAAGGTTTTAAATTCTCTAGTACAGCCACTATTGAAGGCTATCAAATGCTTCTCAAAGACGCTCTCTGGTGTTCAAACTAGCACTAACTAGCATTAATGGTACCAGTGGTTCACACTTAAATAACATACACCTGTTCTGAAAGGCCTCAGAGTCTGCAACACCACTAAGCAAAGGGCACCACCAAGCAAGCGGCCCCATGAAGACCAAGGAACTCTCCAAACAGGTCAGGGACAAAGTCATGGAGAAGTACAGATCAGGGTTGGGTTATAAAAAACTATCCAAAACTTTAAACACCCCACAGAGCACCATTAAATCCATTAGTAAAAAATGGAAAGAATATGTCACCACAACAAACCTGTCAAGAGAGGACGGCTCACCAAAACTCACAGACCAGGCAAGGAGGGCATTAATCAGAGAGGCAACAAAGAGACCAAAGATAACCCTGAAGAAGCTGCAAAGCTCCACCGCGAATATTGGAGTATCTGTCCATAGGACCACTATAAGCCATACACTCGACAGAGCAGGGCCTTACGGAAGAGTGGCCAGAAAAAAGCAATTGCTTATAGAAGAAAAAAGCAAACATGTTTGGTGTTCGCCAAAAGGCATGTGGGAGACTCCCCAAACATATGGAAGAAGGTACTCTGGTTAGATGAGACTATAATTGAGCTTTTTGGCCATCAAGGAAAACGCTATGTCTGGCGCAAACCCAACACCTCTCATCACCCCAAGAACACCATCCCCACAGTGAAGTATGATGGTGGAAGGATCAAGCTGTGGGTATGTTTTTCATCGGCAGGGACTGGGAAACTGGTCAGAATTTAAGGAATGATGGATGGCGCAGAATTCTGCAGTACACTGCAACTTTTATAAAGGACGAACCACTGGAATCCCTAACCATAAGAAGTTATATAAAGGAATGTTGGGAGGGGGGGTGGAGCCATAAGAAGTTATAAAGGAATGTTGGGAGGGGGGTGGAGCCATAAGAAGTTATAAAGGAATGTTGGGAGGGGGGGTGGAGCCATAAGAAGTTATAAAGGAATGTTGGGAGGGGGGTGGAGCCATAAGAAGTTATAAAGGAATGTTGGGAGGGGGTGGAGCCATAAGAAGTCATAAAGGAATGTTGGGAGGGGGGTGGAGCCATAAGAAGTTATAAAGGACTGTTGGGAGGGGGGTGGAGCCATAAGAAGTTATAAAGGACTGTTGGGAGGGGGGGTGGAGCCATAAGAAGTTATAAATGACTGTTGGGAGGGGGGTGGAGCCATAAGAAGTCATAAAGGACTGTTGGGAGGGGGTGGAGCCATAAGAAGTTATAAAGGACTGTTGGGAGGGGGGTGGAGCCATAAGAAGTTATAAAGGACTGTTGGGAGGGGGGTGGAGCCATAAGAAGTTATAAAGGACTGTTGGGAGGGGGGGTGGAGCCATAAGAAGTTATAAATGACTGTTGGGAGGGGGGTGGAGCCATAAGAAGTCATAAAGGACTGTTGGGAGGGGGTGGAGCCATAAGAAGTTATAAAGGACTGTTGGGAGGGGGGTGGAGCCATAAGAAGTTATAAAGGAATGTTGGGAGGGGGGGTGGAGCCATAAGAAGTCATAAAGGACTGTTGGGAGGGGGGTGCAGCCATAAGAAGTTATAAAGGACTGTTGGGAGGGGGGGTGGAGCCATAAGAAGTTATAAAGGACTGTTGGGAGGGGGGGGGGGGGTGGAGCCATAAGAAGTTATAAAGGAATGTTGGGAGGGGGGGTGGAGCCATAAGAAGTTATAAAGGAATGTTGGGAGGGGGGGTGGAGCCATAAGAAGTTATAAAGGACTGTTGGGAGGGGGGGTGGAGCCATAAGAAGTTATAAAGGACTGTTGGGAGGGGGGGGGGTGGAGCCATAAGAAGTTATAAAGGAATGTTGGGAGGGGGGGTGGAGCCATAAGAAGTTATAAAGGAATGTTGGGAGGGGGGGTGGAGCCATAAGAAGTTATAAAGGACTGTTGGGAGGGGGGGTGGAGCCATAAGAAGTTTTAAAGGACCGTTGGGAGGGGGGGTGGAGCCATAAGAAGTTATAAAGGACTGTTGGGAGGGGGGGTGGAGCCATAAGAAGTTTTAAAGGACCGTTGGGAGGGGGGGTGGAGCCATAAGAAGTTATAAAGGACTGTTGGGAGGGGGTGGAGCCATAAGAAATTATAAAGGACTGTTGGGAGGGGGGTGGAGCCATAAGAAGTTATAAAGGAATGTTGGGAGGGGGGTGGAGCCATAAGAAGTTATAAAGGAATGTTGGGAGGGGGGGTGGAGCCATAAGAAGTTATAAAGGACTGTTGGGAGGGGGGTGGAGCCATAAGAAGTTATAAAGGACTGTTGGGAGGGGGGTGGAGCCATAAGAAGTCATAAAGGACTGTTGGGAGGGGGTGGAGCCATAAGAAGTTATAAAGGACTGTTGGGAGGGGGGTGGAGCCATAAGAAGTTATAAAAGAATGTTGGGAGGGGGGGTGGAGCCATAAGAAGTCATAAAGGACTGTTGGGAGGGGGGTGGAGCCATAAGAAGTTATAAAGGACTGTTGGGAGGGGGGGTGGAGCCATAAGAAGTTATAAAGGACTGTTGGGAGGGGGGGGGTGGAGCCATAAGAAGTTATAAAGGAATGTTGGGAGGGGGGGTGGAGCCATAAGAAGTTATAAAGGAATGTTGGGAGGGGGGGTGGAGCCATAAGAAGTTATAAAGGACTGTTGGGAGGGGGGGTGGAGCCATAAGAAGTTATAAAGGACTGTTGGGAGGGGGGGTGGAGCCATAAGAAGTTTTAAAGGACCGTTGGGAGGGGGGGTGGAGCCATAAGAAGTTATAAAGGACTGTTGGGAGGGGGGGTGGAGCCATAAGAAGTTTTAAAGGACCGTTGGGAGGGGGGGTGGAGCCATAAGAAGTTATAAAGGACTGTTGGGAGGGGGGTGGAGCCATAAGAAGTTTTAAAGGACCGTTGGGAGGGGGGGTGGAGCCATAAGAAGTTATAAAGGACTGTTGGGAGGGGGGGTGGAGCCATAAGAAGTTTTAAAGGACCGTTGGGAGGGGGGGTGGAGCCATAAGAAGTTATAAAGGACTGTTGGGAGGGGGGTGGAGCCATAAGAAGTTATAAAGGAATGTTGGGAGGGGGGTGGAGCCATAAGAAGTTTTAAAGGACCGTTGGGAGGGGGGGTGGAGCCATAAGAAGTTATAAAGGACTGTTGGGAGGGGGGTGGAGCCATAAGAAGTTTTAAAGGACCGTTGGGAGGGGGGGTGGAGCCATAAGAAGTTTTAAAGGACCGTTGGGAGGGGGGGTGGAGCCATAAGAAGTTATAAAGGAATGTTGGGAGGGGGGGTGGAGCCATAAGAAGTTATAAAGGACTGTTGGGAGGGGGGGGGGTGGAGCCATAAGAAGTTATAAAGGACTGTTGGGAGGGGGGGGGGGGTGGAGCCATAAGAAGTTATAAAGGACCGTTGGGAGGGGGGGTGGAGCCATAAGAAGTTATAAAGGACTGTTGGGAGGGGGGGTGGAGCCATAAGAAGTTATAAAGGAATGTTGGGAGGGTGGGTGGAGCCATAAGAAGTTATAAAGGACTGTTGGGAGGGGGGGTGGAGCCATAAGAAGTTATAAAGGACTGTTGGGAGGGGGGGGGGTGGAGCCATAAGAAGTTATAAAGGAATGTTGGGAGGGGGGGTGGAGCCATAAGAAGTTATAAAGGAATGTTGGGAGGGGGGGTGGAGCCATAAGAAGTTATAAAGGACTGTTGGGAGGGGGGGTGGAGCCATAAGAAGTTTTAAAGGACCGTTGGGAGGGGGGGTGGAGCCATAAGAAGTTATAAAGGACCGTTGGGAGGGGGGGTGGAGCCATAAGAAGTTATAAAGGACTGTTGGGAGGGGGGGTGGAGCCATAAGAAGTTTTAAAGGACTGTTGGGAGGGGGGGTGGAGCCATAAGAAGTTATAAAGGACCGTTGGGAGGGGGGGTGGAGCCATAAGAAGTTATAAAGGACTGTTGGGAGGGGGGGTGGAGCCATAAGAAGTTTTAAAGGACCGTTGGGAGGGGGGGTGGAGCCATAAGAAGTTATAAAGGACTGTTGGGAGGGGGGGTGGAGCCATAAGAAGTTATAAAGGACTGTTGGGAGGGGGGGTGGAGCCATAAGAAGTTATAAAGGACTGTTGGGAGGGGGGGTGGAGCCATAAGAAGTTTTAAAGGACCGTTGGGAGGGGGGGTGGAGCCATAAGAAGTTTTAAAGGACCGTTGGGAGGGGGGGTGGAGCCATAAGAAGTTTTAAAGGACCGTTGGGAGGGGGGGTGGAGCCATAAGAAGTTATAAAGGACTGTTGGGAGGGGGGGTGGAGCCATAAGAAGTTATAAAGGAATGTTGGGAGGGGGTGGAGCCATAAGAAGTTATAAAGGACGGACCACTGGAAGTTCTTTAAAATATGTTTTAGTGTAGTGGTGTTTATCATACAACACATATATTAATCAAGATGGTACTGATCGATAACGATCGCCCCAAAATACAGTGCCTTGCGAAAGTATTCGGCCCCCTTGAACTTTGCGACCTTTTGCCACATTTCAGGCTTCAAACATAAAGACATAAAACTGTATTTTTTTGTGAAGAATCAACAACAAGTGGGACACAATCATGAAGCGGAACGACATTTATTGGATATTTCAAACTTCTTTAACAAATCAAAAACTGAAAAATTGGGCGTGCAAAATTATTCAGCCCCTTTACTTTCAGTGCAGCAAACTCTCTCCAGAAGTTCAGTGAGGATCTCTGAATGATCCAATGTTGACCTAAATGACTAATGGTGATAAATACAATCCACCTGTGTGTAATCAAGTCTCCGTATAAATGCACCTGCACTGTGATAGTCTCAGAGGTCCGTTAAAAGCGCAGAGAGCATCATGAAGAACAAGGAACACACCAGGCAGGTCCGAGATACTGTTGTGAAGAAGTTTAAAGCTGGATTTGGATACAAAAATATTTCCCAAGCTTTAAACATCCCAAGGAGCACTGTGCAAGCGATAATATTGAAATGGAAGGAGTATCAGACCACTGCAAATCTACCAAGACCTGGCCGTCCCTCTAAACTTTTAGCTCATACAAGGAGTAGACTGATCAGAGATGCAGCCAAGAGGCCCATGATCACTCTGGATGAACTGCAGAGATCTACAGCTGAGGTAGGAGACTCTGTCCATAGGACAACAATCAGTCGTATATTGCACAAATCTGGCCTTTATGGAAGAGTGGCAAGAAGAAAGCCATTTCTTAAAGATATCCATAAAAAGTGTTGTTTAAAGTTTGCCACAAGCCATCTGGGAGACACACCAAACTGTGGAAGAAGGTGCTCTGGTCAGATGAAACCAAAATTGAACTTTTTGGCAACAATGCAAAACGTTATGTTTGGCGTAAAAGCAACACAGCTCATCACCTTGAACACACCATCCCCACTGTCAAACATGGTGGTGGCAGCATCATGGTTTGGGCCTGCTTTTCTTCAGCAGGGACAGGGAAGATGGTTAAAATTGATGGGAAGATGGATGGAGCCAAATACAGGACCATTCTGGAAGAAAACCTGATGGAGTCTGCAAAAGACCTGAGACTGGGACGGAGATTTGTCTTCCAACAAGACAATGATCCAAAACATAAAGCAAAATCTACAATGGAATGGTTCAAAAATAAACATATCCAGGTGTTAGAATGGCCAAGTCAAAGTCCAGACCTGAATCCAATCGAGAATCTGTGGAAAGAACTGAAAACTGCTGTTCACAATTGCTCTCCATCCAACCTCACTGAGCTCGAGCTGTTTTGCAAGGAGGAATGGGAAAAAATTCAGTCTCTCGATGTGCAAAACTGATAGAGACATACCCCAAGCGACTTACAGCTGTAATCGCAGCAAAAGGTGGCGCTACAAAGTATTAACTTATGGGGGCTGAATAATTTTGCAAGCCCAATTTTTCAGTTTTGATTTGTTAAAAAAGTTTGAAATATCCAATAAATGTCGTTCCACTTCATGATTGTGTCCCACTTGTTGTTGATTCTTCACAAAAAAATACAGTTTTATATCTTTATGTTTGAAGCCTGAAATGTGGCAAAAGGTCGCAAAGTTCAAGGGGGCCAAATACTTTCGCAAGGCACTGTAGATATACCAACTCAATCTTCCTGCATCCCTCTCTCCCCCTCTCTCTCTCTCGCTCTGTTCTCTAAAAACTCACGGTCTAGGGAGAAAACATTGTCTTAAGAAGGCAGCGAAAGTGAGACAGAGAGCGACAGTGACAGAGAGTGACAGAGAGCGACAGAGAGCGACAGAGAGTGACAGAGAGAGAGAGAGCAGAAGAGAAAGAGAGCACAGAGAGCAGATATCAATGAAATAAGTTAATTATTCATTCTGCCCATGTTCCTCATATCTACATAAGCCTCTACTAGAGCGAGAGAACGAGATAACCCGAAAGAAATAGGGGAGAGAGAGAGAAAAAGGGAGAGACCAAATCATGAGAAAACAAAAAGATAATTACTTTGTATGACCATATTAGGAGACATTTCCCTCAGATTACACAGACCCACAAAGGATTCGAAAACAAATCCAATTTTGATTAAGAGAGAGAGACTTGTGGACACCTAGGGACAGGTGTGTTCGAGAAACCTTACAAGCCCTACAACATTACGATGAAGAAACTTATATTTCTCCTCTAGTCAGACTGAGGCTTTCAGAGTCCGCTCTGCTGCAGGTAGAGCCAGCAGAGCCCTGCCGGGGAGCAGTTACCACTGACACTGGAGGGAAGCCGGAAACTGGCCTACAGTACAGAGCAGTGATGGATTCCCATTGCAAAAACTCTGCACAGGAGAACAGGGTAATGGCTATGACGGGGTGGAGGGGGTAGAGAGCGAGGGGAATAGAGAGAGAGGAGGGGGTGGAGAGCGAGGGGAATAGAGAGAGGGGGGGTGGAGAGCGAGGGGAATAGAGAGAGGGGGTGGAGAGCGAGGGGAATAGAGAGAGGGGGTGGAGAGCGAGGGGAATAGAGAGAGGGGGTGGAGAGCGAGGGGAATAGAGAGAGGGGGTGGAGAGCGAGGGGAATAGGGAGAGGGGGTGGAGAGCGAGGGGAATAGAGAGAGGGGGTGGAGAGCGAGGGGAATAGAGAGAGGGAGTGGAGAGCGAGGGGAATAGAGAGAGGGGGTGGAGAGCGAGGGGAATAGAGAGAGGGGGTGGAGAGCGAGGGGAATAGAGAGAGGGGGGGTGGAGAGTGAGGGGAATAGAGAGAGGAGGGGGTGGAGAGCGAGGGGGTGGAGAGTGAGGGGAATAGAGAGAGGAGGGGGTGGAGAGCGAGGGGAATAGAGAGCGGAGGGGGTGGAGAGCGAGGGGAATAGAGAGAGGAGGGGGTTGAGAGCGAGGGGAATAGAGAGAGGAGGGGGTTGAGAGCGAGGGGAATAGAGAGAGGAGGGGGTGGAGAGCGAGGGGAATAGAGAGAGGAGGGGGTGGAGAGCGAGGGGAATAGAGAGAGGAGGGGGTGGAGAGCGAGGGGAATAGAGAGAGGGGGTGGAGAGCGAGGGGAATAGAGAGAGGAGGGGGTGGAGAGCAAGGGGAATAGAGAGAGGAGGGAGTGGATAGCGAGGGGAAAAGAGAGAGGGGGTGGAGAGGGGGTGGAGAGCGAGGGGAATAGAGAGAGGAGGGGGTGGAAGGCGAGGGGAATAGAGAGAGGAGGGGGTGGAGAGCGAGGGGAATAGAGAGAGGGGGTGGAGAGCGAGGGGAATAGAGAGAGGAGGGGGAGGAGAGCGAGGGGAATAGAGAGAGGAGGGGGTGGAGAGAGAGGGGAATAGAGAGAGGGGGTGGAGAGGGGAATAGAGAGAGGGGGTGGAGAGCGAGGGGAATAGAGAGAGGGGGTGGAGAGCGAGGGGAATAGAGAGAGGAGGGGGTGGAGAGCGAGGGGAATAGAGAGAGGAGGGGGTGGAGAGCGAGGGGAATAGGGGGTGGAGAGCGAGGGGAATAGAGAGAGGAGGGGGTGGAGAGCGATGGGAATAGAGAGAGGGGGTGGAGAGCGAGGGGAATAGAGAGAGGGGGTGGAGAGGGGGTGGAGAGCGAGGGGAATAGGGGGTGGAGAGCGAGGGGAATAGAGAGAGGAGGGGGTGGAGAGCGAGGGGAATAGAGAGAGGGGGTGGAGAGCGAGGGGAATAGAGAGAGGGGGTGGAGAGGGGGTGGAGAGCGAGGGGAATAGAGAGAGGAGGGGGTGGAGAGCGAGGGGAATAGAGAGAGGGGGTGGAGAGCGAGGGGAATAGAGAGAGGTGGGGGGTGGAGAGCGAGGGGAATAGAGAGAGGAGGGGGTGGAGAGCGAGGGGAAAAGAGAGAGGGGGTGGAGAGCGAGGGGAATAGACAGAGGGGGTGGAGAGGGGGTGGAGAGCGAGGGGAATAGAGAGAGGAGGGGGTGGAAGGCGAGGGGAATAGAGAGAGGAGGGGGTGGAGAGCGAGGGGAATAGAGAGAGGGGGTGGAGAGCGAGGGGAATAGAGAGAGGAGGGGGAGGAGAGCGAGGGGAATAGAGAGAGGAGGGGGTGGAGAGAGAGGGGAATAGAGAGAGGGGGTGGAGGGGAATAGAGAGAGGGGGTGGAGAGCGAGAGGAATAGAGAGAGGGGGTGGAGAGCGAGGGGAATAGAGAGAGGAGGGGGTGGAGAGCGAGGGGAATAGAGAGAGGAGGGGGTGGAGAGCGAGGGGAATAGGGGGTGGAGAGCGAGGGGAATAGAGAGAGGAGGGGGTGGAGAGCGATGGGAATAGAGAGAGGGGGTGGAGAGGGGGTGGAGAGCGAGGGGAATAGGGGGTGGAGAGCGAGGGGAATAGAGAGAGGAGGGGGTGGAGAGCGAGGGGAATAGAGAGAGGGGGTGGAGAGCGAGGGGAATAGAGAGAGGTGGGGGTGGAGAGCGAGGGGAATAGAGAGAGGAGGGGGTGGAGAGCGAGGGGAAAAGAGAGAGGGGGTGGAGAGCGAGGGGAATAGACAGAGGGGGTGGAGAGCGAGGGGAATAGAGAGAGGAGGGGGTGGAGAGCGAGGGGAATAGCGAGAGGAGGGGGTGGAGAGCAAGGGGAATAGAGAGAGGAGGGGGTTGAGAGAGAGGGGAATAGAGAGAGGGGGTGGAGAGGGGAATAGAGAGAGGAGGGGGTGGAGAGCGAGGGGAATAGAGAGAGGAGGGGGTGGAGAGCGAGGGGAATAGAGAGAGGGGGTGGAGAGCGAGGGGAATAGAGAGGGGGTGGAGAGGGGGTGGAGAGCGAGGGGAATAGAGAGAGGGGGTGGAGAGCGAGGGGAATAGAGGGAGGGGGTGGAGAGGGGGTGGAGAGCGAGGGGAATAGAGAGAAGGTGTGGAGAGGGGTGGAGAGCGAGGGGAACAGAGAGAAGGGGTGGAGAGGGGAATAGAGAGAGGAGGGGGTGGAGAGCGAGGGGAATAGAGAGAGGGGATGGAGAGGGGGTGGAGAGCGAGGGGAATAGAGGGAGGGGGTGGAGAGCGAGGGGAATAGAGAGAGGGGGTGGAGAGCGAGGGGAATAGAGAGAGGGGGTGGAGAGCGAGGGGAAAAGAGGGAGGGGGTGGAGAGCGAGGGGAATAGAGAGAGGGGGTGGAGAGCGAGGGGAATAGAGGGAGGGGGTTGAGAAGGGGTGGAGAGCGAGGGGAATAGAGAGAAGGGGTGGAGAGGGGAATAGAGAGAGGGGGTGGAGAGCGAGGGGAATAGATGGAGGGGGTGGAGAGGGGGTGGAGAGCGAGGGGAATAGAGAGAGGAGGGGGTGGAGAGCGAGGGGAATATAGAGGAGGGGTGGAGAGCGAGGGGAATAGAGAGAGGAGGGGGTGGAGAGCGAGGGGAATAGAGAGGAGGGGGTGGAGAGCGAGGGGAATAGAGAGAGGGGGTGGAGAGCGAGGGGAATAGAGAGAGGAGGTGGAGAGCGAGGGGAATAGAGAGAGGAGGGGGTGGAGAGCGAGGGGAATATAGAGGAGGGGTGGAGAGTGAGGGGAATAGAGAGAGGAGGGGGTGGAGAGCGAGGGGAATAGAGAGGAGGGGGTGGAGAGCGAGGGGAATAGAGAGAGGGGGTGGAGAGCGAGGGGAATAGAGAGAGGGGGTGGAGAGCGAGGGGAATAGAGAGAGGTGGGGTGGAGAGCGAGGGGAATAGAGAGAGGGGGTGGAGAGCGAGGGGAATAGAGAGAGGGGGTGGAGAGGGGGTGGAGAGCGAGGGGAATAGAGAGAGGGGGTGGAGAGCGATGGGAATAGAGGGAGGGGGTTGAGAGGGGGTGAAGAGCGAGGGGAATAGAGAGGGGAATAGAGAGAGGGGGTGGATAGCGAGGGGAATAGAGGGAGGAGGGGGTGGAGAGCGAGGGGAATATAGAGGAGGGGTGGAGAGCGAGGGGAATAGAGAGAGGAGGGGGTGGAGAGCGAGGGGAATAGAGAGGAGGGGGTGGAGAGCGAGGGGAATAGAGAGGGGGGGGGAGAGCGAGGGGAATAGAGAGGGGGGGGAGAGCGAGGGGAATAGAGAGAGGAGGGGGTGGATAGCGAGGGGAATAGAGAGAGGAGGGGGTGGAGAGCGAGGGGAATAGAGAGAGAGGGTGGAGAGCGAGGGGAATAGAGAGAGGGGGTGGAGAGCGAGGGGAATAGAGAGAGGGGGTGGAGAGCGAGGGGAATAGAGAGAGGGGGTGGAGAGTGAGGGGAATTGAGAGAGGAGGGGGTGGAGAGCGAGGGGAATAGAGAGAGGAGGGGGTTGAGAGCGAGGGGAATAGAGAGAGGAGGGGGTGGAGAGTGAGGGGAATAGAGAGAGGAAGGGGTGGAGAGCGAGGGGAATATAGAGGAGGGGTGGAGAGCGAGGGGAATAGAGAGAGGAGGGGGTGGAGAGCGAGGGGAATAGAGAGGAGGGGGTGGAGAGCGAGGGGAATAGAGAGGAGGGGGTGGAGAGCGAGGGGAATAGAGAGAGGGGGGGAGAGCGAGGGGAATAGAGCGAGGGGGTGGAGAGCGAGGGGAATAGAGAGAGGTGGGGTGGAGAGCGAGGGGAATAGAGAGAGGGGGTGGAGAGCGAGGGGAATAGAGAGGGGGGGGAGCGAGGGGAATAGAGAGGGGGGGGGGAGCGAGGGGAATAGAGAGAGGAGGGGGTGGATAGCGAGGGGAATAGAGAGAGGAGGGGGTGGAGAGCGAGGGGAATAGAGAGAGAGGGTGGAGAGCGAGGGGAATAGAGAGAGGGGGTGGAGAGCGAGGGGAATAGAGAGAGGGGGTGGAGAGCGAGGGGAATAGAGAGAGGGGGTGGAGAGTGGGGAATTGAGAGAGGAGGGGGTAGAGAGCAAGGGGAATAGAGAGAGGAGGGGGTTGAGAGCGAGGGGAATAGAGAGAGGAGGGGGTGGAGAGCGAGGGGAATAGAGAGAGGAGGGGGTGGAGAGCGAGGGGAATAGAGAGAGGGGGTGGAGAGCGAGGGGAATAGAGAGAGGAGGGGGTTGAGAGCGAGGGGAATAGAGAGAGGAGGGGGTTGAGAGCGAGGGGAATAGAGAGAGGAGGGGGTTGAGAGCGAGGGGGATAGAGAGAGGAGGGGGTGGAGAGCGAGGGGAATAGAGAGAGGGGAATAGAGAGAGGAGGGGGTGGAGAGCGAGGGGAATAGAGAGAGGGGGGTTGAGAGCGAGGGGAATAGAGAGAGGAGGGGGTTGAGAGCGAGGGGAATAGAGAGAGGAGGGGGTTGAGAGCGAGGGGAATAGAGAGAGGAGGGGGTTGAGAGCGAGGGGAATAGAGAGAGGAGGGGGTGGAGAGCGAGGGGAATAGAGAGAGGAGGGGGTGGAGAGCGAGGGGAATAGAGAGAGGGGGGGTTGAGAGCGAGGGGAATAGAGAGAGGAGGGGGTTGAGAGCGAGGGGAATAGAGAGAGGAGGGGGTTGAGAGCGAGGGGAATAGAGAGAGGAGGGGGTTGAGAGCGAGGGGAATAGAGAGAGGAGGGGGTTGAGAGCGAGGGGAATAGCGAGAGGAGGGGGTTGAGAGCGAGGGGAATAGAGAGAGGGGGGGTGGAGGAAAGAAAATAGTGGAGAAGAGACTGCAGACACCCCACAAAGAGAGAGAAATACAGAAAAATAAAGATACAGAAGAGAGAATATAGAAGAGAGAGGAGAGAAATGAGAGAGAGAAAGGAAAGAGGAGAGAGAATAGAGAAGAGAGAGGAGAGAAAGGAGAGAGAAAGGAGAGAGAAAGGAGAGAGAATAGAGAATAGAGAGGAGAGAAATGAGAGGAGAGAGTATAGAGAGGAGAGAGGAGAGATAATAGAGAGGAGAGAGGAGAGAAAGGAGAGATGAGAGAGAATAGAGAGGAGAGAAATGAGAGGAGAGAGTATAGAGAGGAGAGAGGAGAGAGAATAGAGAAGAGAGAAATGAGAGAGAGAAAGGAGAGAGAGAAAGGAGAGGAGAGAGAATAGAGAAATGAGAGAGAGAAAGGAGATAGGAGAGAGAATAGAGAGAATAGAAATGAGAGAGGAGAGAGAATAGAGAAATGAGAGAGAGAAATGAGAGAGGAGAGAGAATAGAGAGAATAGAAATGAGAGAGGAGAGAGAATAGAGAGGAGAGAGAATAGAGAAATGAGAGAGAGAAAGGAGATAGGAGAGAGAATAGAGAGGAGAGAGAGGAGAGAAATGAGAGAGAATAAAGATTAGAGAGAGGAGAGAAATGAGAGAGGAGAGAGAATAGAGAGGAGAGAGAATAGAGAGGAGAGAGAATAGAGAGGAGAGAGAGGAGAGAAATGAGAGAGAATAAAGATTAGAGAGAGGAGAGAAATGAGAGAGGAGAGAGAATAGAGAGGAGAGAGAATAGAGAGGAGAGAGAATAGAGAGGAGAGAGAATAGAGAGAATAGAAATGAGAGAGGAGAGAGAAGAGAGGATAGAGGAGAAAGGAGAGCGAGCGACAGAAGCATCACTACAACACTGTATATATATAAGTAATGACATTTGAATGAACTTCTTATTTTGGAACTTCTATGTTTACTGTTAATTTTTATTGTTTATTTCAATTTAGTTTATTATCTACTTTATTTGCTTTGGTAATGTCAACATATGTTTACCATGCCAATAAAGACCCTTAAATTGAAACTGTAATTGAAATGAGAGCGAGAGATCTGCATTAAACTGTATTTACTGAACTACTGTACCATTATACTACTACAGCAGCATCCACTAATTGTATTTAATGTCAATAAATAATAATATCTGAATTTTAGTGAGAGAGAGAGAGAGCAGTATGATCTAAATATATAAGAGCTCTGGGAGTGTGGTGTCAAGAAAATAACCTCACACTCAACGTCAACAAAACTAAGGAGATGATTGTGGACTTCAGGAAACAGCAGAGGGAACACACCCCCCCCCCTATCCACATCGACAGGACAGTAGTGGAGAAGGTGGAAAGCTTCAAGTTCCTCGGCGTACACATCACAGGCAAACTGAAATGGTTCACCCACACAGACAGCGTGGTGAAGAAGGCACAACAGCGCCTCTTCAACCTCGGGAGGCTGAAGAAATGTGGCTGTTCACCAAAAACACAAACTTTTACAGATGCACAATCGAGAGCATCCTGTCGGGCTGTATCACCGCCTGGTACGGCAACTGCACCGCCCTCAACCGTAAGGCTCTCCAGAGGGTAGTGAGGTCTGCACAACGCATCACCGGGGGCAATCTACCTGCCCTCCAGGACACCTACAGCACCGATGTCACAGGATGTCACAGGAAGGCCAAAGTCATATCATAGACTAGAAATCACTGGCCACCCTAAGGAGTGGAACACTAGTTACTTTAATAATGTTTACATATCCTGTATTACTCATCTCATATGTATATACTGTATTCTGTACTATACTACTGTATCTTAGTCTATGTATATACTGAATTCTATACTATATTGTATCTTAGTCTATGTATATACTGAATTCTATACTATACTACTGTATCTTAGTCTATGTATATACTGTATTCTATTCTACTGTATCTAAGTCTATGTATTACTGTATTCTATACTATTCTACTATATCTTAGTCTATGTATTACTCATATGTATATACTGTATTCTATACTATTCTACTATATCTTAGTCTATGTATTACTGTATTCTATACTATTCTACTGTATCTTAATCTATGTATATACTGTATTCTATACTATTCTACTATATCTTAGTCTATGTATTACTGTATTCTATACTATTCTACTATATCTTAGTCTATGTATTACTGTATTCTATACTATTCTACTATATCTTAGTCTATGTATTACTGTATTCTATACTATTCTACTATATCTTAGTCTATGTATTACTCATATGTATATACTGTATTCTATACTATTCTACTGTATCTTAGTCTATGTATTACTGTATTCTATACTATTCTACTATATCTTAGTCTATGTATTACTGTATTCTATACTATTCTACTATATCTTAGTCTATGTATTACTGTATTCTATACTATTCTACTATATCTTAGTCTATGTATATACTGTATTCTATACTATTCTACTGTATCTTAATCTATGTATATACTGTATTCTATACTATTCTACTGTATCTTAGTCTATGTATTACTGTATTCTATACTATTCTACTGTATCTTAGTCTATGTATATACTGTATTCTATACTATTCTACTGTATCTTAGTCTATGTATATACTGTATTCTATACTATTCTACTGTATCTTAGTCTATGTATTACTCATCTCATATGTATATACTGTATTCTATTCTACTGTATCTAAGTCTATGTATATACTGTATTCTATACTATTCTACTATATCTTAGTCTATGTATTACTCATATGTATATACTGTATTCTATACTATTCTACTATATCTTAGTCTATGTATTACTGTATTCTATACTATTCTACTATATCTTAGTCTATGTATTACTGTATTCTATTCTACTGTATCTTAGTCTATGTATTACTCATATGTATATACTGTATTCTATACTATTCTACTATATCTTAGTCTATGTATTACTGTATTCTATTCTATTCTACTGTATCTTAGTCTATGTATATACTGTATTCTATACTATTCTACTGTATCTTAGTCTATGTATTACTCATCTCATATGTATATACTGTATTCTATTCTACTGTATCTAAGTCTATGTATATACTGTATTCTATACTATTCTACTGTATCTTAGTCTATGTATTACTGTATTCTATACTATTCTACTGTATCTTAGTCTATGTATTACTGTATTCTATACTATTCTACTATATCTTAGTCTATGTATTACTCATATGTATATACTGTATTCTATACTATTCTACTATATCTTAGTCTATGTATTACTGTATTCTATACTATTCTACTGTATCTTAGTCTATGTATATACTGTATTCTATACTATTCTACTGTATCTTAGTCTATGTATTACTCATCTCATATGTATATACTGTATTCTATTCTACTGTATCTAAGTCTATGTATATACTGTATTCTATACTATTCTACTGTATCTTAGTCTATACATTACTCATCTCATATGTATATACTGTATTCTATTCTACTGTATCTAAGTCTATGTATATACTGTATTCTATACTATTCTACTGTATCTTAGTCTATACATTACTCATCTCATATGTATATACTGTATTCTATTCTACTGTATCTAAGTCTATGTATATACTGTATTCTATCCTATTCTACTATATCTTAGTCTATGTATTACTCATATGTATATACTGTATTCTATACTATTCTACTGTATCTTAGTCTATGTATATACTGTATTCTATTCTATTCTACTGTATCTTAGTCTATGTATTACTGTATTCTATACTATTCTACTGTATCTTAGTCTATGTATATACTGTATTCTATTCTACTGTATCTTAGTCTATGTATATACTGTATTCTATACTATTCTACTATATCTTAGTCTATGTATTACTGTATTCTATACTATTCTACTGTATCTTAGTCTATGTATTACTCATCTCATATGTATATACTGTATTCTATTCTACTGTATCTAAGTCTATGTATATACTGTATTCTATCCTATTCTACTGTATCTTAGTCCGTTCTGCTCTGACATCGCTCGTCCATATGTCCGGGTTAAGGTGATGATTAAGTTGGAGGCGTGCGTGGCCACGCAGTCGTGGGTGAACAGGGAGTACAGGAGAGGGCTCAGAACGCACCCTTGTGGGGCCCCAGTGTTGATGATCAGCGGGGTGGAGATGTTGTTACCTACCCTCACCACCTGGGGGCGTCCCGTCAGGAAGTCCAGTACCCAGTTGCACAGGGCGGGGTCGACACCCAGGATCTCGAGCTTAATGACGAGTTTGGAGGGTACTATGGTGTTAAATGCCGAGCTGTAGTCGATGAACAGCATTCTCACATAGGTATTCCTCTTGTCCAGATGGGTTAGGGCAGTGTGCAGTGTGGTTGCGATTGCATCGTCTGTGGACCTATTTGGGCGGTAAGCAAATTGGAGTGGGTCTAGGTTGTCAGGTAGGGTGGAGGTGATATGGTCCTTGACTAGTCTCTCAAAGCACTTCATGATGACGGAAGTGAGTGCTACGGGGCGGTAGTCGTTTAGCTCAGTTACCTTTGCCTTCTTGGGAACAGGACATCTTGAAGCAAGTGGGGACAGCAGACTGGTATAGATTGAATTGAATATGTCCGTACACACTCCAGCCAGCTGGTCAGCGCATGCTCTGAGGACGCGGCTAGGGATGCCGTCTGAGCCGACATCCTTGTGTGGGTTAACACGCTTGAATGTCTTACTCACGTCGACCACGGAGGACCACAGTCCTTACTCACGTCGACCACGGAGGACCACAGTCCTTACTCACGTCGACCACGGAGGACCACAGTCCTTACTCACGTCGACCACGGAGGACCACAGTCCTTACTCACGTCGACCACGGAGGACCACAGTCCTTACTCACGTCGACCACGGAGGACCACAGTCCTTACTCACGTCGACCACGGAGGACCACAGTCCTTACTCACGTCGACCACGGAGGACCACAGTCCTTACTCACGTCGACCACGGAGGACCACAGTCCTTACTCACGTCGACCACGGAGGACCACAGTCCTTACTCACGTCGACCACGGAGGACCACAGTCCTTACTCACGTCGACCACGGAGGACCACAGTCCTTACTCACGTCGACCACGGAGGACCACAGTCCTTACTCACGTCGACCACGGAGGACCACAGTCCTTACTCACGTCGACCACGGAGGACCACCGTCCTTACTCACGTCGACCACGGAGGACCACAGTCCTTACTCACGTCGACCACGGAGGACCACCGTCCTTACTCACGTCGACCACGGAGGACCACAGTCCTTACTCACGTCGACCACGGAGGACCACAGTCCTTACTCACGTCTGCCACGGAGGACCACAGTCCTTACTCACGTCGACCACGGAGGACCACAGTCCTTACTCACGTCTGCCACGGAGGACCACAATCCTTACTCACGTCGACCACGGAGGACCACAGTCCTTACTCACGTCGACCACGGAGGACCACAGTCCTTACTCACGTCGACCACGGAGGACCACAGTCCTTACTCACGTCGACCACGGAGGACCACAGTCCTTACTCACGTCGACCACGGAGGACCACAGTCCTTACTCACGTCGACCACGGAGGACCACAGTCCTTACTCACGGCGACCACGGAGGACCACAGTCCTTACTCACGTCGACCACGGAGGACCACAGTCCTTACTCACGGCGACCACGGAGGACCACAGTCCTTACTCACGTCGACCACGGAGGACCACAGTCCTTACTCACGTCGACCACGGAGGACCACAGTCCTTACTCACGTCGACCACGGAGGACCACAGTCCTTACTCACGGCGACCACGGAGGACCACAGTCCTTGGCCGAGGGCTGCATCGGTAGCACTGTGTTATCCTCAAAGCGGGTGAAGAAGGTGTTTAGCTTGTCCGGGAGCAAGACGACGGTCTCGGAGACAGGGCTGGTTCTTTTTGTAGTCCGTGATTGTCTGTAGTCCCTGCCACATACCTCTAGTGTCTGAGCCGTTGAATTGTGACTCTACTTTGTCTCTAGACTGATGTTTAGATTGCTTGTTTGATTGCCTTGCAGAGGGAATAACTACACTGTATTCTACCTCACTACCAGTCACCTTGCCATGGTTAAATACCACCATCTATGTACGAACATAGAGACACATATTTCCCTCAGATTACACAGACACACAAAGAATTTGAAATTCCAGTGTGACATCACAGCAGCAAGATTTGTGACCTGTTGCCACGAGAAAAGGGCAACCAGTGAAGAACACACACCATTGTAAATACAACCCATATTTATGTTAATTTATTTTCCCTTTTGTACTTTAACTATTTGTACATTGTTACAACACTGTATATAGACATAATATTTGAATTGTCTTTATTTAATTTGAAACTTCTGTGAGTGTAATGTTCATTTCATTTTATTTAATTTTAACCACAGATCAACATCAGTGTCCTGGGCCCAGACCAACATCCCCCAGACTGACAGCAGTGTCCTGGGCACAGACCAACATCCCCAGACTGACATCAGTGTCCTGGGCCCAGGCCAACATCCCCAGAACAACCATAGTGTCCTGGGCCCAGGCCAACATCCCCAGAACAACCACAGTGTCCTGGGCCCAGGCCAACATCCCCAGAACAACCACAGTGTCCTGGGCCCAGGCCAACATCCCCAGATCAACCACAGTGTCCTGGGCCCAGGCCAACATCCCCAGAACAACCACAGTGTCCTGGGCCCAGGCCAACATCCCCAGATCAACCACAGTGTCCTGGGCCCAGGCCAACATCCCCAGATCAACCACAGTGTCCTGGGCCCAGGCCAACATCCCCAGAACAACCACAGTGTCCTGGGCCCAGGCCAACATCCCCAGAACAACCACAGTGTCCTGGGCCCAGGCCAACATCCCCAGATCAACCACAGTGTCCTGGGCCCAGGCCAACATCCCCAGATCAACCACAGTGTCCTGGGCCCAGGCCAACATCCCCAGATCAACCACAGTGTCCTGGGCCCAGGCCAACATCCCCAGAACAACCACAGTGTCCTGGGCCCAGGCCAACATCCCCCAGAATGACATCAGTGTCCTGGGCCCAGGCCAACATCCCCCAGACTGACATCAGTGTCCTGGGCCCAGGCCAACATCCCCCAGACTGACATCAGTGTCCTGGGCCCAGGCCAACATCCCCCAGACTGACATCAGTGTCCTGGGCCCAGGCCAACATTCCCCAGACTGACATCAGTGTCCTGGGCCCAGGCCAACATCCCCCAGACTGACATCAGTGTCCTGGGCCCAGCCCAACATCCCCCAGACTGACATCAGTGTCCTGGGCCCAGGCCAACATTCCCCAGACTGACATCAGCGTCCTGGGCCCAGGCCAACATTCCCCAGACTGACATCAGTGTCCTGGGCCCAGGCCAACATTCCCCAGACTGACATCAGTGTCCTGGGCCCAGGCCAACATCCCCCAGACTGACATCAGTGTCCTGGGCCCAGGCCAACATCCCCCAGACTGACATCAGTGTTCTAAAAACTATCAACACCAATAGAAAACAATGTGTGTGAGTGTGTGCGTCGCTCTCTCACCAGGCCTCCGGCAGCAGGATGGTGTACTCGTGTGGCGAGGTGGTTTCTGGGAAGTTGAAGAGGATAGCCAATCGGTGTTGGAGAAGCTCTGCTCCATGATAGGTGAACAGGATGTCCAGTGCCTGGACATTACTCTCCTAGAGGTATAAAACAGGACATTAGAAAAGAGGAAGTCAGACCAGAGACAAATATGGATTTTAACAAACCCATTTAGCTACAGGACATTCAAAGCATAATCAAACGCACCCCCCCCCCCCCACAAAACATATATATTTAAAAAAATAGATTAGGTAGAGGGAAAACACACATATATATAAATCAATAAAACCATAACAGTTGATATACAGCACCGGTCTAAAGGACACATCTACTCAAGGGATTTTATTTTTACATTGTAGAATAATAGTGAAGACATCAAAACTATGAAATAACACTTATGGGATCATGTAGTAACCAAAAGTAGTCTCACACAGAGAGAGAGACAGAGGAGACAGAGAGAGACAGAGAGAGAGAGAGAGACAGAGAGAGACAGAGAGACACAGACAGAGAGACACAGAGAGAGAGACACAGAGAGAGACAGAGAGACGACAGAGAGAGAGACAGAGAGACGACAGAGACGACAGAGACAGAGACGACAGAGACACAGTGTAAGGGTACAGAAGAAGGGTACAGAAGAAGGGTTTACCCTGGCGTAGGTTCTGGCTGACAGAATGATATTCTGGTTCCGGAACTTCTTAAAGAACTCCGAGTCATATCTCTGTTCTGCAGCATCGGGACCACCTAATATATCCTAGAGAGGGGGAGGTAGAGGGTGAACGGGGGAGAGAGGGAGGAGCCTAAACCACATAAATAACAACACTGGAAGGTTGTACCGTCATATCTCTGTTCTGCAGCATCGGGACCACCTAATATATCCTAGAGAGGGGAGGTAGAGGGTGAACGGGGGAGAGAGGGAGGTTACAGAGAGCTGGTAGTCCCATCCACCACACTACCAGGTGGGTGGTATAGAGGAGATGGACCCACTGGTTGTCCTCTAGGTTACAGAGAGCTGGTAGTCCCATCCACCACACTACCAGGTGGGTGGTATAGAGGAGATGGACCCACTGGTTGTCCTCTAGGTTACAGAGAGCTGGTAGTCCCATCCACCAAACTACCAGGTGGGTGGTATAGAGGAGATGGACCCACTGGTTGTCCTCTAGGTTACAGAGAGCTGGTAGTCCCATCCACCACACTACCAGGTGGGTGGTATAGAGGAGATGGACCCACTGGTTGTCCTCTAGGTTACAGAGAGCTGGTAGTCCCATCCACCACACTACCAGGTGGGTGGTATAGAGGAGATGGACCCACTGGTTGTCCTCTAGGTTACAGAGAGCTGGTAGTCCCATCCACCAAACTACCAGGTGGGTGGTATAGAGGAGATGGACCCACTGGTTGTCCTCTAGGTTACAGAGAGCTGGTAGTCCCATCCACCACACTACCAGGTGGGTGGTATAGAGGAGATGGACCCACTGGTTGCCCTCTAGGTTACAGAGAGCTGGTAGTCCCATCCACCAAACTACTAAACATGAAACAGGTTTGTTAACTTGGTGTAGGGCAGACCTTAACCACTCTATTAAAACAAAGTGTTAAAAATAGCCATGTTAACAAATCCACAGATGAGGCTATTTCACTCCACACTGCCCTCACCCACCTGGACTAGAGGAACACCTATGTAAGAATGCTGTTCATTGACTACAGCTCAGCGTTCAACACCATAGTGCTCTCCAAGCTCATCACTAAGCTAAGGACCCTGGGACTAAACACCTCTCTCTGCTACTGGATCCTGGACTTCCTGACAGGCAACAACACATCCACCACGCTGATCCTCAACACAGTGAGCTGGTTATCAAGGGGCAAAGTATTGACACGTGTGTTTTCACTTGATGATGACGAGTTTCTCACAGGACTGGCCTATCTGGGGGATGTTTTCACTTGATGATGACGAGTTTCTCACAGGACTGGCCTATCTGGGGGATGTTTTCACTTGATGATGACGAGTTTCTCACAGGACTGGCCTATCTGGGGGATGTTTTCACTTGATGATGACGAGTTTCTCACAGGACTGGCCTATCTGGGTGATGTTTTCACTTGATGATGACGAGTTTCTCACAGGACTGGCCTATCTGGGGGATGTTTTCACTTGATGATGACGAGTTTCTCACAGGACTGGCCTATCTGGGTGATGTTTTCACTTGATGATGACGAGTTTCTCACAGGACTGGCCTGTCTGGGGGATGTTTTCACTTGATGATGACGAGTTTCTCACAGGACTGGCCTATCTGGGTGATGTTTTCACTTGTCTGAGCGCTTGATGATGACGAGTTTCTCACAGGACTGGCCTATCTGGGGGATGTTTTTTTCTCTTCAGGACAACATTGAGGCTATGATTAAGAAGTTGGAGCTCTTCTCTGTCTTCATTAACAAGGACAACACACAGATCTTTCTGTCATTGTATGATTTGTTGTGTGCAAATGAACTCAAGCTTACGGACAATGTCAAATGTGATATAGCGAAGCCCCTGAGTGAGATGGGTGCGCGATTACGCAGGTACTTTCCCGAAACAGACGACACAAAACAACTGGATTCGTTATCCTCTTCATGCCCTGCCTCCAGTCCACTTAACAATATCTTAAACAGCCTCATCGATGTTGCAACAAGCGGTTCTGTGAAAAACTGAATTTAAAATCAGAAGCCTTGGGAAATCTGTCGAGACACTAATGCCCTTTGCAACCACGTACCGATGTGAGAGTGGATTCTCAGCCCTCACTAGCATGAAGACTAAACACAGGCAGAGACTGTGTGTGGGAAATGATTTAAGACTGAGACTCTCTCCAATACAACCCAACATTGCAGAGTTATGTGCATCATTTCAAGCACATCCTTCTCATTAACCTGTGTTGAGTTATTCACCATTTTCTATGAACAAATAAAGTTTAATGTAAGATGATTAAATAAAGACCAACATTATTGATTGTTATTATATT
This sequence comes from Oncorhynchus mykiss, assembly GCF_013265735.2. Taxonomy (NCBI): domain Eukaryota; kingdom Metazoa; phylum Chordata; class Actinopteri; order Salmoniformes; family Salmonidae; genus Oncorhynchus; species Oncorhynchus mykiss. The sequence continues at coordinate 44,465,226 of NC_048568.1, read as the reverse complement.
ATTATTTGTGCCCTGGTCCTATAAGAGGTCTTCGTCACTTCCCACGAGCCGGGTCGTGACAAAAACTCACACTCATTCTTATGTTTAATAAATGTATCGTATAGTGTGTGTGTGGCAGGCTTACAATGATGGCAAAAAAACAACATTTGAGAGTGTGCTGACCCTGGTGCTAGAGGGGGTACAGCTGACCCTGGTGCTAGAGGGGGTACAGCTGACCCTGGTGCTAGAGGGGGTACAGCTGACCCTGGTGCTAGAGGGGGTACAGCTGACCCTGGTGCTAGAGGGGGTACAGCTGACCCTGGTGCTAGAGGGGGTACAGCTGACCCTGGTGCTAGAGGGGGTACAGCTGACCCTGGTGCTAGAGGGGGTACAGCTGACCCTGGTGCTAGAGGGGGTACAGCTGACCCTGGTGCTAGAGGGGGTACAGCTGACCCTGGCGCTAGAGGGGGTACAGCTGACCCTGGCGCTAGAGGGGGTACAGCTGACCCTGGCGCTAGAGGGGGTACAGCTGACCCTGGCGCTAGAGGGGGTACAGCTGACCCTGGTGCAGAGGGGGTACAGATGACCTTGGTGATAGAGGGGGTACAGCTGACCCTGGTGCTAGAGGGGGTACAGCTGACCCTGGTGCTAGAGGGGGTACAGATGACCCTGGTGCTAGAGGGGGTACAGATGACCCTGGTGCTAGAGGGGGTACAGCTGACCCTGGTGCTAGAGGGGGTACAGCTGACCCTGGTGCTAGAGGGGGTACAGCTGACCCTGGTGCTAGAGGGGGTACAGCTGACCCTGGTGCTAGAGGAGGTACAGCTGACCCTGGCGCTAGAGGGGGTACAGCTGACCCTGGTGCTAGAGGGGGGTACAGCTGACCCTGGTGCTAGAGGAGGTACAGCTGACCCTGGTGCTAGAGGGGGGTACAGCTGACCCTGGTGCTAGAGGGGGTACAGCTGACCCTGGTGCTAGAGGGGGGTACAGCTGACCCTGGTGCTAGAGGGGGGTACAGCTGACCCTGGTGCTAGAGGAGGTACAGCTGACCCTGGTGCTAGAGGAGGTACAGCTGACCCTGGTGCTAGAGGGGGGTACAGCTGACCCTGGTGCTAGAGGAGGTACAGCTGGAGGTTGAATGTTTGAAGGGGTATGGGATGATAAAACGTTTGAGAACCACTGCTCTCGAGGTTCAGTACAGGTAACTACAGTCTCGCTCCTCCTCGCGCCACTCAGCCACAAAAACCCAGCAGGTCACAAACACACAGCAGGCCCCTCCTACCAGCCCCATTCCTCTCTCCCTTGGTTCATGCATTAATATATATTTTCTGTTGCTTCCCCCACTCGGATCGGACCCGAGCGGGTCTGATACGGGGTCGGGTCTGGTTGTCTTCGGGTCCAGTCGGACCTGTCCTCCATATTTTAAAACGTTATTTATTCGGGTCCATGGAGGAGTCTCAGGTCTATTTCAGAACAACTTTTTTGGAGAAGAGAAGAGCTGTAGTTTGCGGTCTTACCTCGTAGGTGGCCAGGCGGTCCAGGTAGCACAGCAGCTTCAGTCTGCTCCGACACAACTCCTTCTGCTCCAGGGTCAACCTGCAGGACCGCAAAACAACCACGATGACCACGGAGACGACATTAAAAACACAGTAGTAAGCATTTCATTCTGACCGGAAGTCAACCACTCTTGACCCCAGACACTCAAACATTGTAGGGTGTTCACGTATAAAACAAAACACTGGTAATGACTGTAGTAAACACTGGTCATGACTGTAGTAAACACGAGTCATGACTGTAGTAAACACTGGTCATGACTGTAGTAAACACTGGTCATGACTGTAGTAAACACTGGTCATGACTGTAGTAAACACTGGTCATGACTGTAGTAAACACGAGTCATGACTGTAGTAAACACTGGTCATGACTGTAGTAAACACGGGTCATGACTGTAGTAAACACGGGTCATGACTGTAGTAAACACGGGTCATGACTGTAGTAAACACGGGTCATGACTGTAGTAAACACGGGTCATGACTGTAGTAAACACGGGTCATGACTGTAGTAAACACGGGTCATGACTGTAATAAACACTGGTCATGACTGTAGTAAACACGGGTCATGACTGTAGTAAACACGGGTCATGACTGTAGTAAACACGGGTCATGACTGTAGTAAACACGGGTCATGACTGTAGTAAACACGGGTCATGACTGTAGTAAACACGGGTCATGACTGTAGTAAACACGGGTCATGACTGTAATAAACACTGGTCATGACTGTAGTAAACACTGGTCATGACTGTAGTAAACACTGGTCATGACTGTAGTAAACACTGGTCATGACTGTAGTAAACACTGGTCATGACTGTAGTAAACACTGGTCATGACTGTAGTAAACGCTGGTCATGACTGTAGTAAACACGGGTCATGACTGTAGTAAACACTGGTCATGACTGTAGTAAACCCGGGTCATGACTGTAGTAAACACGGGTCATGACTGTAGTAAACACGGGTCATGACTGTAGTAAACACGGGTCATGACTGTAGTAAACACGGGTCATGACTGTAGTAAACGCTGGTCATGACTGTAGTAAACACGGGTCATGACTGTAGTAAACGCGGGTCATGACTGTAGTAAACGCTGGTCATGACTGTAGTAAACGCGGGTCATGACTGTAGTAAACACAGGCCATGACTGTAGTAAACACGGGTCATGACTGTAGTAAACACTGGTCATGACTGTAGTAAACACTGGTCATGACTGTAGTAAACACGGGTCATGACTGTAGTAAACACTGGTCATGACTGTAGTAAACACTGGTCATGACTGTAGTAAACACTGGTCATGACTGTAGTAAACACTGGTCATGACTGTAGTAAACACGGGTCATGACTGTAGTAAACACTGGTCATGACTGTAGTAAACACTGGTCATGACTGTAGTAAACACGGGTCATGACTGTAGTAAACACTGGTCATGACTGTAGTAAACACGAGTCATGACTGTAGTAAACACTGGTCATGACTGTAGAAAACACTGGTCATGACTGTAGTAAACACGGGTCATGACTGTAGTAAACACGGGTCATGACTGTAGTAAACACGGGTCATGACTGTAGTAAACACGGGTCATGACTGTAGTAAACACGGGTCATGACTGTAGTAAACACGGGTCATGACTGTAGTAAACACGGGTCATGACTGTAATAAACACTGGTCATGACTGTAGTAAACACGGGTCATGACTGTAGTAAACATGGGTCATGACTGTAGTAAACACGGGTCATGACTGTAGTAAACACGGGTCATGACTGTAGTAAACATGGGTCATGACTGTAGTAAACACGGGTCATGACTGTAGTAAACACGGGTCATGACTGTAATAAACACTGGTCATGACTGTAGTAAACACTGGTCATGACTGTAGTAAACACTGGTCATGACTGTAGTAAACACTGGTCATGACTGTAGTAAACACTGGTCATGACTGTAGTAAACACGGGTCCTGACTGTAGTAAACACGGGTCCTGACTGTAGTAAACACTTGTCATGACTGTAGTAAACACGGGTCATGACTGTAGTAAACACTGGTCATGACTGTAGTAAACCCGGGTCATGACTGTAGTAAACACGGGTCATGACTGTAGTAAACACGGGTCATGACTGTAGTAAACACGGGTCATGACTGTAGTAAACACGGGTCATGACTGTAGTAAACGCTGGTCATGACTGTAGTAAACACGGGTCATGACTGTAGTAAACGCGGGTCATGACTGTAGTAAACGCTGGTCATGACTGTAGTAAACGCGGGTCATGACTGTAGTAAACACAGGCCATGACTGTAGTAAACACGGGTCATGACTGTAGTAAACACTGGTCATGACTGTAGTAAACACTGGTCATGACTGTAGTAAACACGGGTCATGACTGTAGTAAACACTGGTCATGACTGTAGTAAACACTGGTCATGACTGTAGTAAACACTGGTCATGACTGTAGTAAACACTGGTCATGACTGTAGTAAACACGGGTCATGACTGTAGTAAACACTGGTCATGACTGTAGTAAACACTGGTCATGACTGTAGTAAACACGGGTCATGACTGTAGTAAACACGGGTCATGACTGTAGTAAACACTGGTCATGACTGTAGTAAACACTGGTCATGACTGTAGTAAACACGGGTCATGACTGTAGTAAACACTGGGGGTTGGACAGTTTCCAGCTTTCATACTATTTCTGTACTGTCGACAGAGTCGTTAGCACTGACTGAGTAGTAAGCACTGACTGAGTAGTAAGCGCTGACTGAGTAGTAAGCACTGACTGAGTAGTAAGCACTGACTGATAGTAAGCATTGACTAGTAAGCACTGACTGAGTAGTAAGCATTGACTGAGTAGTAAGCACTGACTAGTAAGCACTGACTGAGTAGTAAGCACTGACTGAGTAGTAAGCACTGACTGAGTAGTAAGCACTGACTGAGTAGTAAGCATTGAGTAGTAAGCACTGACTGAGTAGTAATCATTGAGTAGTAAGCACTGACTGAGTAGTAAGCATTGAGTAGTAAGCACTGACTGAGTAGTAAGCATTGACTGAGTAGTAAGCACTGACTGAGTAGTAAGCACTGACTAGTAAAAACTGACTGAGTAGTAAGCACTGACTGAGTAGTAAGCATTGAGTAGTAAGCACTGACTGAGTAGTAAGCATTGACTGAGTAGTAATCATTGAGTAGTAAGCACTGACTGAGTAGTAAGCATTGAGTAGTAAGCACTGACTGAGTAGTAAGCACTGACTAGTAAAAACTGACTGAGTAGTAAGCACTGACTGAGTAGTAAGCATTGAGTAGTAAGCACTGACTGAGTAGTAAGCACTGACTGAGTAGTAAGCATTGACTGAGTAGTAAGCATTGACTAAACAGTAAGCATTGACTAAGTAGAAATCATTGAGTAGTAAGCACTGACTGAGTAGTAAGCACTGACTGAGTAGTAAGCACTGACTGAGTAGTAATCATTGAGTAGTAAGCACTGACTGAGTAGTAATCATTGAGTAGTAAGCACTGACTGAGTAGTAATCATTGAGTAGTAAGCACTGACTGAGTAGTAAGCATTGACTGAGTAGTAAGCACTGACTGAGTAGTAAGCACTGACTAGTAAGCACTGACTGAGCAGTAAGCACTGACTGAGTAGTAAGCATTGAGTAGTGAGCATTGACTAAACAGTAAGCATTGACTAAGTAGTAATCATTGAGTAGTAAGCATTGACTGAGTAGTAAGCATTGAGTAGTAAGCACTGACTGAGTAGTAAGCATTGACTGAGTAGTAATCATTGAGTAGTAAGCATTGACTAAACAGTAAGCATTGACTGAGTAGTAAGCATTGAGTAGTAAGCACTGACTGAGTAGTAAGCATTGACTGAGTAGTAATCATTGAGTAGTAAGCATTGACTAAACAGTAATCATTGACGAAGTAGTAATCATTGACGAAGTCGTGTCAGAAATGTGATGACGATGGTTTTATCAAATTGATTAACTGTTTAATTATCACGATGATTAAATTACACATGTAACAACTAACTCATCGGCAATTTTGGGGAAACATGAAAAAGTAGCCGTTTTCTGAATTAACTCTAAAGATATAAATCACATTTCAGTCATTCATTAATTGTTCTTCTATCAGTCGCTTTCTGAATGTCGCAAAACCCTAGCATAAAATATGAATCAGCGATATACACATCGGCTTAATTATATATTTACTAACTAACTAACTAACCACACATTATTACATGCACAAACAGAATAGGTTACACATTGATTACTACATACTGCAATAAAAAGTCCCTAGTGGACTACACTAATATGATGGAACGGGAGGAGCATGTAAGAAAGAGCGGGAGAAAAGACAAAGGACTTCACTACACAGCTGAAAACTGCGCCGATAGAAATGCTAATACTTTGCACGTGAACAAAGAGGGAAGTCAAAATCAAAAGTAACAGTCAATATCTGATGTGGCCACCAGCTGCATTAAGTACTGCAGTGAATCTCCTCCTCATGGACTGCACCAGATTAGTTAGTTCTTGCTGTCAGATGTTACCCCACTCTTCCACCAAGGCACCTGCAAGTTCCCAAACACTTCAGGGGGGAATGGCCCTAGCCCTCACCCTCCGATCCAACAGTTCCCAGACATTTCAGGGGGGAATGGCCCTAGCCCTCACCCTCCGATCCAACAGTTCCCACTTTCAGGGGGGAATGGCCCTAGCCCTCACCCTCCGATCCAACAGGTCCCAGATATCTCTGGGGGGAATGGCCCTAGCCCTCACCCTCCGATCCAACAGGTCCCAGACATCTCTGGGGGGGAATGGCCCTAGCCCTCACCCTCCGATCCAACAGGTCCCAGACATCTCTGGGGGGAATGGCCCTAGCCCTCACCCTCCGATCCAACAGGTCCCAGACATCTCTGCGGGGGAATGGCCCTAGCCCTCACCCTCCGATCCAACAGGTCCCAGACATCTCTGGGGGGGAATGGCCTTAGCCCTCACCCTCCGATCCAACAGGTCCCAGACATCTCTGGGGGGAATGGCCCTAGCCCTCACCCTCCGGTCCAACAGGTCCCAGACATCTCTGCGGGGGAATGGCCTTAGCCCTCACCCTCCGGTCCAACAGGTCCCAGACATCTCTGGGGGGAATGGCCTTAGCCCTCACCCTCCGGTCCAACAGGTCCCAGACATCTCTGCGGGGGAATGGCCCTAGCCCTCACCCTCCGATCCAACAGGTCCCAGACATCTCTGCGGGGGAATGGCCTTAGCCCTCACCCTCCGGTCCAACAGGTCCCAGACATCTCTGGGGGGAATGGCCTTAGCCCTCACCCTCCGATCCAACAGGTCCCAGACATCTCTGCGGGGGAATGGCCCTAGCCCTCACCCTCCGATCCAACAGGTCCCAGACATCTCTGTGGGGGAATGGCCCTAGCCCTCACCCTCCGGTCCAACAGGTCCCAGACATCTCTGTGGGGGAATGGCCCTAGCCCTCACCCTCCGATCCAACAGGTCCCAGACATCTCTGTGGGGGAATGGCCCTAGCCCTCACCCTCCGATCCAACAAGTCCCAGACGTGCTCAATGAGTTTGAGATCCGGGCTCGTCGCTGGCCATGGCAGAACACTGACATTCCTGTCTTGCAGGAAATCACGCAGAGAATGGCTGGTGGCATTGTCATGCTGGAGGGTCATGTCAGGATGAGCCTGCAGGAAGGGTACCACTTCCCTGTAACGCACAGCGTTGAGATTGCCTGCAATGACTATAAGCTCAATCCGATGTGTGACACACCGCACCAGATCATGATGGACCCTCCACCTCCAAATCGATCCCGCTCCAGAGTACAGGCTTCAGTGTAACGCTCATTCCTTCCACGATAAACGCGAATCCAACCATCACCCCTGGTGAGACAAAACCGTGACTCGTCAGTGAAGAGCACTTTTAGCCAGTCCTGTCTGGTCCAGCGACGGTGGGTTTGTGCCCATAGGCGATGTTGTTGCCAGTGATGTCTGGTGAGGACCTGCCTTACAACAGGCCTACAAGCCCTCAGTCCAGCCTCTCTCAGCCTATTGCGGACAGTCTGAGCACTGATGGAGGGATTGTGTGTTCCTGGTGTAACTCGGGCAGTTGTTGCCTTCCTGTACCTGTCCTGCAGGTGTGATGTTCACATGTACCGATCCTGTGCAGGTGTTACACGTGGTCTGCCACTGCGAGGACGATCACCTGTCCGTCCTGTCTCCCTGTAGTACTGTCTTAGGCGTCTCACAGTACAGACATTATAATTTATTGCCCTGGCCACATCTGCAGTCCTCATGCTAAGTAGTAAGCATTGACTAAGTCGTTAGCATTGACTAAGTAGTTAGCATTGACTAAGTCGTTAGCATTGACTAAGTCGTTAGCATTGACTAAGTAGTCAATTACACATGAGCAGAGACTCAGTACCTCTGTAATGGCCAAGTAAGGAACACAAATCAACAAGCACCAGTCACTGGATAGAAATCACAAATTAACCAGAGAAGAACTCAAACACACGTCATCATCACTGTAGTAAGAATTTGATTCTGAGCATAAAATCACACAGGATCAGAGGCTCAACCCGGACATCACTGGTGACCTCAAGATACCGACCACAGCTTCACTGCTCAGAGATCTGTCCACGGCTAACGCCACGCAGACACCAGCTCCGCCCGCCCACGCAGACACCAGCTCCGCCCGCCCACGCAGACACCAGCTCCGCCCGCCCACGCAGACACCAGCTCCGCCCGCCCACGCAGACACCAGCTCCGCCCGCCCACGCAGACACCAGCTCCGCCCGCCCACGCAGACACCAGCTCCGCCCGCCACCAGACACCAGCGCCGTCCACCACCAGCCACCAGCGCCGCCCGCCACCAACGCCGCCCGTCACCAGCGCCGCCCGCCACCAGCGCCGCCCGCCACCAGCGCCGCCCGCCCACACAGACACCAGCGCTGCACTAGCATATACACCCTTATATTGTACTAGGGAAATGGTGCTAGCTGGGGCTGACAGTGATGACTGGAAAAGAGCAGAATCAACAAGCCAGACAGTTGCAATGTGAGAAGGCGTTGACGTTGACCACTGTTATGTAAAAGCCAGGACCAGTGGCCTTTGAACCCAAGTGAGAATAGGTCCTCCGGAGACATGGCCCGGTGAGACACGGGCGCCGGTCCGCGGAGATGGAAAGAGAAATCCAGTCCGTGTAGTTCTGAGCCTTTTAGGTAAATCACTGAGGTAAATCCTGGATGGAAACACCAGAGGGACATAAAGCACGTCAGAGGAGAAGTGCTGGTGTTGCATTACGTGCACCTCGTCCATTAAAATGTATCCTAGGTCAGCACTCCTATTGGAAAACACTTTATAACACAGGCCCAGAGTACCACAACATCCCTAGTACCCTATTCCCTATACCGTGCACTACTTTGGTACAGGGCCCATCAGACACGGTCTAATGTAGGCAGACTGTGTGTGTCTCAAAGCTGTCAGATCAGCATCTTACTACAATCTGATCTGGTTGCAATTTCTTCATCTCTGTGGAAATATTACAGTATCACAGGGAGAGGGGTAAATGTAGTGGTAGAGAGAGAGGGGTAAATGTAGTGGGAGAGAGAGAGGGGTAAATGTAGTGGGAGAGAGAGAGGGGTAAATGTAGTGGTAGAGAGAGAGGGGTAAATGTAGTGGTAGAGAGGGGGGTAAATGTAGTGGTAGAGAGGGGTAAATGTAGTGGGAGAGAGAGAGGGGTAAATGTAGTGGGAGAGAGAGAGGGGTAAATGTAGTGGTAGAGAGAGAGGGGTAAATGTAGTGGTAGAGAGAGAGGGGTAAATGTAGTGGTAGAGAGAGAGGGGTAAATGTAGTGGTAGAGAGAGAGGGGTAAATGTAGTGGTAGAGAGAGAGAGGGGTAAATGTAGTGGTAGAGAGAGAGAGGGGTAAATGTAGTGGTAGAGAGAGAGAGGGGTAAATGTAGTGGTAGAGAGAGAGAGGGGTAAATGTAGTGGTAGAGAGAGAGAGGGGTAAATGTAGTGGTAGAGAGAGAAGGGTAAATGTAGTGGTAGAGAGAGAGGGGTAAATGTAGTGGTAGAGAGAGAGGGGTAAATGTAGTGGTAGAGAGAGAGAGGGGTAAATGTAGTGGTAGAGAGAGGGATAAATGTAATGGTAGAGAGAGAGAGGGGTAAATGTAGTGGTAGAGAGAGAGGGGTAAATGTAGTGGTAGAGAGAGAGGGGTAAATGTAGTGGTAGAGAGAGAGGGGTAAATGTAGTGGTAGAGAGAGAGGGGTAAATGTAGTGGTAGAGAGAGAGGGGTCAATGTAGTGGTAGAGAGAGAGGGGTCAATGTAGTGGTAGAGAGAGAGGGGTAAATGTAGTGGTAGAGAGAGAGGGGTCAATGTAGTGGTAGAGAGAGAGGGGTCAATGTAGTGGTAGAGAGAGAGGGGTCAATGTAGTGGTAGAGAGGGGTAAATGTAGTGGTAGAGAGGGGTAAATGTAGTGGTAGAGAGGGGGAAATGTAGTGGTAGAGAGGGGTAAATGTAGTGGTAGAGAGAGGGGTAAATGTAGTGGGAGAGAGGGGTAGAGAGAGGGGTAAATGTAGTGGTAGAGAGAGAGGGGTCAATGTAGTGGTAGAGAGAGAGGGGTCAATGTAGTGGTAGAGAGAGAGGGGTCAATGTAGTGGTAGAGAGAGAGGGGTCAATGTAGTGGTAGAGAGAGAGGGGTCAATGTAGTGGTAGAGAGGGGTAAATGTAGTGGTAGAGAGGGGGAAATGTAGTGGGAGAGAGAGGGGGAAATGTAGTGGTAGAGAGGGGTAAATATAGTGGTAGAGAGAGGGGTAAATGTAGTGGGAGAGAGGGGTAGAGAGAGGGGTAAATGTAGTGGTAGAGAGAGGGGTACAAGTAGTGGTAGAGAGAGGGGTAAATGTAGTGGTAGAGAGAGAGGGGTAAATGTAGTGGTAGAGAGAGAGGGGTAAATGTAGTGGTAGAGAGAGAGGGGTAAATGTAGTGGTAGAGAGAGAGGGGTCAATGTAGTGGTAGAGAGAGAGGGGTAAATGTAGTGGTAGAGAGAGAGGGGTAAATGTAGTGGTAGAGAGAGAGGGGTAAATGTAGTGGTAGAGAGAGAGGGGTAAATGTAGTGGTAGAGATAGGGGTAAATGTAGTGGGAGAGAGGGGTAGAGAGAGGGGTAAATGTAGTGGTAGAGAGAGGGGTACAAGTAGTGGTAGAGAGAGGGGTAAATGTAGTGGTAGAGAGAGAGGGGTAAATGTAGTGGTAGAGAGAGAGGGGTAAATGTAGTGGTAGAGAGAGAGGGGTAAATGTAGTGGTAGAGAGAGAGGGGTAAATGTAGTGGTAGAGAGGGGGGTAAATGTAGTGGTAGAGAGGGGGGTAAATGTAGTGGTAGAGAGGGGTAAATGTAGTGGTAGAGAGAGAGGGGTAAATGTAGTGGTAGAGAGAGAGGGGTAAATGTAGTGGTAGAGAGAGAGGGGTAAATGTAGTGGTAGAGAGAGAGGGGTAAATGTAGTGGTATAGAGAGAGGGGTAAATGTAGTGGTAGAGAGAGAGGGGAAAAATGTAGTGGGAGAGAGGGGTACAAGTAGTGGTAGAGAGAGGGGTAAATGTAGTGGTAGAGAGGGGTAAATGTAGTGGTAGAGAGAGGGGTAAATGTAGTGGTAGAGAGAGGGGTAAATGTAGTGGGAGAGAGGGGTAAATGTAGTGGTAGAGAGAGAGGGGTAAATGTAGTGGTAGAGAGGGGTACAAGTAGTGGTAGAGACAGGGGTAAATGTAGTGGTAGAGAGGGGTAAATGTAGTGGTAGAGAGAGGGGTAAATGTAGTGGTAGAGAGAGGGGTAAATGTAGTGGTAGAGAGGGGTACAAGTAGTGGTAGAGAGAGGGGTAAATGTAGTGGTAGAGAGGGGTAAATGTAGTGGTAGAGAGAGGGGTAAATGTAGTGGTAGAGAGAGGGGTAAATGTAGTGGGAGAGAGGGGTAAATGTAGTGGTAGAGAGAGAGGGGTAAATGTAGTGGTAGAGAGAGGGGTAAATGTAGTGGTAGAGAGAGGGGTAAATGTAGTGGGAGAGAGGGGTAAATGTAGTGGTAGAGAGAGAGGGGTAAATGTAGTGGGAGAGAGGGGTAAATGTAGTGGTAGAGAGAGAGGGGTAAATGTAGTGGTAGAGAGGGGTAAATGTAGTGGTAGAGAGGGTAAATGTAGTGGTAGAGAGAGGGGTAAATGTAGCTGTAGCTGTAGCTCATCCACCTCCCAAATACAGCTGTAGCTCATCCACCTCCCAAACACAGCTGTAGCTCATCCACCTCCCAATCACAGCTGTAGCTCATCCACTTCCCAAACACAGCTGTAGCTCATCCACCTCCCAAACACAGCTGTAGCTCATCCACCTCCCAATCACAGCTGTAGCTCATCCACCTCCCAAACACAGCTGTAGCTCATCCACCTCCCAAACACAGCTGTAGCTCATCCACCTCCCAAACACAGCTGTAGCTCATCCACCTCCCAAACACAGCTGTAGCTCATCCACCTCCCAAACACAGCTGTAGCTCATCCACCTCCCAAACACAGCTGTAGCTCATCCACCTCCCAAACACAGCTGTAGCTCATCCACCTCCCAAACACAGCTGTAGCTCACCCACCTCCCAAACACAGCTGTAGCTCACCCACCTCCCAAACACAGCTGTAGCTCATCCACCTCCCAAACACAGCTGTAGCTCATCCACCTCCCAAACACAGCTGTAGCTCATCCACCTCCCAAACACAGCTGTAGCTCATCCACCTCCCAAACACAGCTGTAGCTCATCCACCTCCCAAACACAGCTGTAGCTCATCCACCTCCCAAACACAGCTGTAGCTCATCCACCTCCCAAACACAGCTGTAGCTCATCCACCTCCCAAACACAGCTGTAGCTCATCCACCTCCCAAACACAGCTGTAGCTCATCCACCTCCCAAACACAGCTGTAGCTCATCCACCTCCCAAACACAGCTGTAGCTCATCCACCTCCCAAACACAGCTGTAGCTCATCCACCTCCCAACACAGACGCTGAAGGCTTAAACTGACATATTTTGCTGGGGATTTTTGTTCCCATTGTGTTGCTTTTTGTCTATTGACACACCGGTGCATCAGTCTAACAGTTAGATGGCTGTGATAGGAGGCAACTGAGGATGGATCAACAACATTGTAGTTACTCCACAATACTAACCTAAATGACAGAGTGAAAAGAAGGAAGCCTGTACAGAATAAATATATTACAAAATATGCATCCTGTTTGTAACGAAGGGCTAATGTAAAATTGCAAAACAATGTGTCCTGAATAGAATGCATGGTGGTTGCTGCATCATGTTATTGGTATGCTTGTCATCGGCAAGGACTGGGGAGTTTTTCAGGATAAAAAAGAAAAGATATAGGACTAACCACAGGCCAAATCCTAGAGGAAAACCTGATTGTCTGCTTTCCAACAGACACTGGGAGACAGATTCACCTTTCAGCAGGACAATAACCTAAAACACAAGTTTGACTTAAATCGTCTTGAAAATATATGATACTACTTCAAAATGGTTGTCTAGTAATGATCAACAACCAACTTAAGAGCTTAAATCATTTTTTAAAGAATACATGTGCAAATATTGTACAATCCAGGTGTGCGCCGTTTTTAAAGACCCAAAAAGACTAATGTGTTGTGAATACTTGTGAGATATTTATGTATTTAACTTTCTAAATTTAGCCCCCCCCCCCCAAAAAAAAAAAAAATAATAAATTATTGTTTTCACTTTGTCATTATGGGGGTAGTGTGTGTAGACAAAAACAAAATGTGGTTTAAGTCAAGGGGTCTGAATACTTTCTGAAGGCACTGTACAACTATGTCATCTGATTTATGGACGTCAAGAAATATCAGATGGACTTTACTCAGTCAAGAGACCATTTCTAAACTAGTGAACCTTGACCGTTTGTCAATCCAAGCACAGTAAGCCGATGCACTTTATGAAAAGACCAAAGGCCAGAAATGGAATGTGCCGGAAGACAATAGAGAGGATTTGGACTCGTCGTTAAACACATTTTACGAGACGGACAAATTGACTCACAGACGATGAAGGAGTATTGTGCGTTCTCTCCTTCTCCCCTTCTGTGTAAAGAAATCCCACTGCAACCGTAGTGCACACACACACCACACCCCACACACCACACACACACACCACACACCACACACACACCACACACACACCACACACACACCACACCACACCACACACACACCACACACACCACACACACACCACACACACACCCAGGTACTGAGGTGGGACACACAGCAGACTTGTCAAAGTTTACCGGTCATCGCTGGCTTTGTGACTGATAAGTGCCTGTTCTAGATCAATAGATCGCTAGAAGACGAATCAATAGATCGCTAGAAGACGAGTCTGATAGGTGCCTGTTCTAGATCAATAGATCGCTAGAAGACGAGTCTGATAGGTGCCTGTTCTAGATCAATAGAAGACGAGTCTGATAGGTGCCTGTTCTAGATCAATAGATCGCTAGAAGACGAGTCTGATAGGTGCCTGTTCTAGATCAATAGATCGCTAGAAGACGAGTCTGATAGGTGCCTGTTCTAGATCAATAGATCGCTAGAAGACGAGTCTGATAGGTGCCTGTTCTAGATCAATAGATCGCTAGAAGACGAGTCTGATAGGTGCCTGTTCTAAATCAATAGATCGCTAGAAGACGAGTCTGATAGGTGCCTGTTCTAGATCAATAGAAGACGAGCCTGATAGGTGCCTGTTCTAGATCACTAGAAGACGAGTCTGATAGGTGCCTGTTCTAGATCAATAGATCGCTAGAAGACGAGTCTGATAGGTGCCTGTTCTAGATCAATAGATCGCTAGAAGACGAGTCTGATAGGTGCCTGTTCTAAATCAATAGATCGCTAGAAGACGAGTCTGATAGGTGCCTGTTCTAAATCAATAGATCGCTAGAAGACGAGTCTGATAGGTGCCTGTTCTAAATCAATAGATCGCTAGAAGACGAGTCTGATAGGTGCCTGTTCTAGATCAATAGATCGCTAGAAGACGAGTCTGATAGGTGCCTGTTCTAGATCAATAGAAGACGAGCCTGATAGGTGCCTGTTCTAGATCACTAGAAGACGAGTCTGATAGGTGCCTGTTCTAGATCAATAGATCGCTAGAAGACGAGTCTGATAGGTGCCTGTTCTAGATCAATAGATCGCTAGAAGACGAGTCTGATAGGTGCCTGTTCTAAATCAATAGATCGCTAGAAGACGAGTCTGATAGGTGCCTGTTCTAAATCAATAGATCGCTAGAAGACGAGTCTGATAGGTGCCTGTTCTAAATCAATAGATCGCTAGAAGACGAGTCTGATAGGTGCCTGTTCTAGATCAATAGATCGCTAGAAGACGAGTCTGATAGGTGCCTGTTCTAGATCAATAGATCGCTAGAAGACGAGTCTGATAGGTGTCTGTTCTAGATCAATAGAAGACGAGTCTGATAGGTGTCTGTTCTAGATCAATAGATCGCTAGAAGACGAGTCTGATAGGTGCCTGTTCTAGGTCAATAGATCGCTAGAAGACGAGTCTGATAGGTGTCTGTTCTAGATCAATAGAAGACGAGTCTGATAGGTGCCTGTTCTAAATCAATAGAAGACGAGTCTGATAGGTGTCTGTTCTAGATCAATAGATCACTAGAAGACGAGTCTGATAGGTGCCTGTTCTAAATCAATAGATCACTAGAAGACGAGTCTGATAGGTGCCTGTTCTAAATCAATAGATCGCTAGAAGACGAGTCTGATAGGTGCCTGTTCTAGATCAATAGAAGACGAGTCTGATAGGTGCCTGTTCTAGATCACTAGAAGACGAGTCTGATAGGTGCCTGTTCTAAATCAATAGATCAATAGAAGACGAGTCTGATAGGTGCCTGTTCTAGATCAATAGATCGCTAGAAGACGAGTCTGATAGGTGCCTGTTCTAGATCAATAGATCGCTAGAAGACGAGTCTGATAGGTGCCTGTTCTAGATCAATAGATCGCTAGAAGACGAGTCTGATAGGTGCCTGTTCTAAATCAATAGATCGCTAGAAGACGAGTCTGATAGGTGCCTGTTCTAAATCAATAGATCGCTAGAAGACGAGTCTGATAGGTGCCTGTTCTAAATCAATAGAAGACGAGTCTGATAGGTGCCTGTTCTAAATCAATAGATCGCTAGAAGACGAGTCTGATAGGTGCCTGTTCTAGATCAATAGATCGCTAGAAGACGAGTCTGATAGGTGCCTGTTCTAGATCAATAGATCGCTAGAAGACGAGTCTGATAGGTGTCTGTTCTAGATCAATAGAAGACGAGTCTGATAGGTGTCTGTTCTAGATCAATAGATCGCTAGAAGACGAGTCTGATAGGTGTCTGTTCTAGATCAATAGAAGACGAGTCTGATAGGTGCCTGTTCTAAATCAATAGATCGCTAGAAGACGAGTCTGATCTAGATCACTAGAAGACGAGTCTGATAGGTGCCTGTTCTAAATCAATAGATCACTAGAAGACGAGTCTGATAGGTGCCTGTTCTAAATCAATAGATCGCTAGAAGACGAGTCTGATAGGTGCCTGTTCTAGATCAATAGAAGACGAGTCTGATAGGTGCCTGTTCTAGATCACTAGAAGACGAGTCTGATAGGTGCCTGTTCTAAATCAATAGATCAATAGAAGACGAGTCTGATAGGTGCCTGTTCTAGATCAATAGATCGCTAGAAGACGAGTCTGATAGGTGCCTGTTCTAGATCAATAGATCGCTAGAAGACGAGTCTGATAGGTGCCTGTTCTAGATCAATAGATCGCTAGAAGACGAGTCTGATAGGTGCCTGTTCTAAATCAATAGATCGCTAGAAGACGAGTCTGATAGGTGCCTGTTCTAAATCAATAGATCGCTAGAAGACGAGTCTGATAGGTGCCTGTTCTAGATCAATAGATCGCTAGAAGACGAGTCTGATAGGTGCCTGTTCTAGATCAATAGAAGACGAGCCTGATAGGTGCCTGTTCTAGATCACTAGAAGACGAGTCTGATAGGTGCCTGTTCTAGATCAATAGATCGCTAGAAGACGAGTCTGATAGGTGCCTGTTCTAGATCAATAGATCGCTAGAAGACGAGTCTGATAGGTGCCTGTTCTAAATCAATAGATCGCTAGAAGACGAGTCTGATAGGTGCCTGTTCTAAATCAATAGATCGCTAGAAGACGAGTCTGATAGGTGCCTGTTCTAAATCAATAGATCGCTAGAAGACGAGTCTGATAGGTGCCTGTTCTAGATCAATAGATCGCTAGAAGACGAGTCTGATAGGTGCCTGTTCTAGATCAATAGATCGCTAGAAGACGAGTCTGATAGGTGTCTGTTCTAGATCAATAGAAGACGAGTCTGATAGGTGTCTGTTCTAGATCAATAGATCGCTAGAAGACGAGTCTGATAGGTGCCTGTTCTAGGTCAATAGATCGCTAGAAGACGAGTCTGATAGGTGTCTGTTCTAGATCAATAGAAGACGAGTCTGATAGGTGCCTGTTCTAAATCAATAGAAGACGAGTCTGATAGGTGTCTGTTCTAGATCAATAGATCACTAGAAGACGAGTCTGATAGGTGCCTGTTCTAGATCAATAGATCGCTAGAAGACGAGTCTGATAGGTGCCTGTTCTAGATCAATAGATCGCTAGAAGACGAGTCTGATAGGTGCCTGTTCTAGATCAATAGATCGCTAGAAGACGAGTCTGATAGGTGCCTGTTCTAAATCAATAGATCGCTAGAAGACGAGTCTGATAGGTGCCTGTTCTAAATCAATAGATCGCTAGAAGACGAGTCTGATAGGTGCCTGTTCTAAATCAATAGAAGACGAGTCTGATAGGTGCCTGTTCTAAATCAATAGATCGCTAGAAGACGAGTCTGATAGGTGCCTGTTCTAGATCAATAGATCGCTAGAAGACGAGTCTGATAGGTGCCTGTTCTAGATCAATAGATCGCTAGAAGACGAGTCTGATAGGTGTCTGTTCTAGATCAATAGAAGACGAGTCTGATAGGTGTCTGTTCTAGATCAATAGATCGCTAGAAGACGAGTCTGATAGGTGTCTGTTCTAGATCAATAGAAGACGAGTCTGATAGGTGCCTGTTCTAAATCAATAGATCGCTAGAAGACGAGTCTGATCTAGATCAATAGAAGACGAGTCTGATAGGTGCCTGTTCTAGATCAATAGATCGCTAGAAGACGAGTCTGATCTAGATCAATAGAAGACGAGTCTGATAGGTGCCTGTTCTAGATCAATAGATCGCTAGAAGACGAGTCTGATAGGTGTCTGTTCTAGATCAATAGAAGACGAGTCTGATAGGTGCCTGTTCTAAATCAATAGAAGACGAGTCTGATAGGTGTCTGTTCTAGATCAATAGATCACTAGAAGACGAGTCTGATAGGTGCCTGTTCTAGATCAATAGAAGACGAGTCTGATAGGTGCCTGTTCTAGATCAATAGAAGACGAGTCTGATAGGTGCCTGTTCTAGATCAATAGATCACTAGAAGACGAGTCTGATAGGTGCCTGTTCTAGATCAATAGAAGACGAGTCTAGCAGGGCGAGGCAAACTTCAGGACCAAGCGAAAAGTAGCAAACTGAAAACGAGGGCGTAATGGTCTGTAGAGCAGCCAGCCGGCGCTGCTCGTGGTAAACACTGGTAGAGTTGTCCTGTCGTTGACTGAATATATCCGCCCTCATTAGCATGTCATTAGTAGGTTTCCTGATGTAGAAAAAAATGATTTAACCACAGTACAGACCGTCATTATAGCTCTACAGGAACTAAAACAACTATGGAACCCTGACCGGCTGACAGACCGGCTGACAGACCGGCTGACAGACCGGCTGACAGACCGGCTGACAGACCGGCTGACTGGTTGATTGGCTGACAGACCGGCTGACAGACCGGCTGACAGACCGGCTGACTGGTTGATTGGCTGACAGACCGGCTGACAGACCGGCTGACAGACCGGTTGACTGACTGGTTGATTGACCGGCTGACTGACCGGCTGACAGACCGGCTGACTGGTTGATTGGCTGACAGACAGGCTGACAGACCGGCTGACTGGTTGATTGGCTGACAGACAGGCTGACAGACCGGCTGACAGACCGGCTGACAGACCGGCTGACAGACCGGCTGACTGGTTGATTGGCTGACAGACCGGCTGACAGACCGGCTGACAGACCGGCTGACAGACCGGCTGACAGACCGGCTGACAGACCGGCTGACAGACCGGCTGACAGACTGGTTGATTGACCGGCTGACAGACCGGCTGACTGGTTGATTGGCTGACAGACCGGCTGACAGACCGGCTGACTGGTTGATTGGCTGACAGACCGGCTGACAGACCGGCTGACAGACCGGCTGACAGACCGGTTGACTGACTGGTTGATTGACCGGCTGACAGACCGGCTGACTGGTTGATTGGCTGACAGACCGGCTGACAGACCGGCTGACAGACCGGCTGACAGACTGGTTGATTGACCGGCTGACAGACCGGCTGACAGACCGGCTGACAGACCGGCTGACAGACCGGCTGACAGACCGGCTGACAGACCGGCTGACAGACCGGCTGACTGGTTGATTGGCTGACAGACCGGCTGACTGGTTGATTGGCTGACAGACCGGCTGACAGACCGGCTGACTGGTTGATTGGCTGACAGACAGGCTGACAGACCGGCTGACAGACCGGCTGACTGGTTGATTGGCTGACAGACCGGCTGACTGGTTGATTGGCTGACAGACCGGCTGACTGACTGACAGTTTGATTGACTGGTTCTGTGTTCTGACCTGCTGAAGTCGACCCTGGCCAGGAGCTCCTGTCTCTTCCGGCTCTCCTTCTCTCTCTTTAACTCCATCTCTTTTTCTGCAGACAGGAAGTCCTCGTACGGAGCGTCATCAACATCAAGGTCACCTGATAGGATAAACCTACGGAGGGGGAGGGGCATCTTTAGAACTGTTTGGTTATATATTACATATTTCATATTTGAGATTCTTCAAAGTAGCCACCCTTTGCCTTGATGACAGCTTTGCACACTTTTTGGCATTCTCTCAACCAGCTTCATGAGGTAGTCACCTGGAATGCATTTAATTAAACAGGTGTGGAATTTATTTCCTTCTTAATGCGTTTGAGCCAATCAGTTGTGTTGTGACAAGGTAGGGGTGGTATACAGGAGACAGAACTATTTGGTAAAAGACCAAGTCCATATTATGGCAAGAACAGCTCAAATAAGCAAAGAGAAACGACAGTCCATCATTACTTTAAGACATGAAGGTCAGTCAATTTGGAAAATGTAGTTGTGTCCAAACTTTTAACTGGTCCTGTACGTTCTACGTGAAGGCATGGTGCTATCCAGTACAGTACAGGAAGTGGTGTGGGTACATGGTGCTATCCAGGACAGTCATTATAGTCAGCAGGAAGTGGTGTGGGTACATGGTGCTATCCAGGACAGTCATTATAGTCAGCAGGAAGTGGTGTGGGTACATGGTGCTATCCAGTCATTATAGTCAGCAGGAAGTGGTGTGGGTACATGGTGCTATCCAGGACAGTCATTATAGTCAGCAGGAAGTGGTGTGGGTACATGGTGCTATCCAGTCATTATAGTCAGCAGGAAGTGGTGTGGGTACATGGTGCTATCCAGTCATTATAGTCAGCAGGAAGTGGTGTGGGTACGTGCCTGCCACCGTCCTCTCTGTTGCCGATAGCGATGAGTGCCTCCAGGTCTGTCCCCTTCAGGCCGTACTGCAACAGCTCCTTAGCAGCGTCCACGTTCTCTGGGACACGTTCAACACACTCATGGAGCACCCACGATCTTTTATGGATCTTACTCTACACACAGACAGAGAGAGAGAGAGACAGACAGGCAGAGAGAGACAGACAGAGGGAGACACACAGACAGGCAGAGAGAGAGAGAGAGACAGAGAGAGAGAGAGAGAGACATAAAGACAGACAGACAGACAGACAGAGAGAGACAGAGACAGAGAGAGACAGAGACAGAGAGAGACAGGCAGACAGGCAGAGAGACAAAGACAGACAGACAGGCAGACAGGCAGACAGGCAGACAGGCAGACAGGCAGACAGGCAGACAGGCAGACAGAGAGAGAGAGAGAGAGAGAGTTTGTTCTAAAATGTACACAATATAAATAATATCATAACTATTGACACATGAGAGTGAGAGAGTGAGTGAGTGAGTGTGTGTGTGTGTGTGTGTGTGTGTGTGTGTGTGTGTGTGAGTGAGTGAGTGAGTGAGTGAGTGAGTGAGTGAGTGAGTGAGTGAGTGAGTGAGTGAGTGAGTGAGTGAGAGTGAGAGAGAGAGAGAGAGAGAGGGAGAGAGTGAGAGAGTGTGTGTGAGTGAGTGAGTGAGAGAGAGTGTGTGAGTGAGTGAGTGAGTGAGAGAGAGAGTGTGTGTGTGAGAGAGAGAGTGTGTGTGTGTGTGTGAGAGAGAGAGAGAGAGTGTGTGTGAGTGATTGAGTGAGTGAGGGAGAGTGTGTGTGTGAGAGAGTGTGTGTGAGAGAGTGAGAGAGTGTGTGTGTGTGTGAGTGAGTGAGTGAGTGAGTGAGTGAGTGAGTGAGTGAGAGAGAGTGTGTGAGTGAGAGACAGTGTGTGAGTGAGTGAGAGTGTGTGTGTGTGTGTGAGTGTGTACCAGGTAGTCCTGTATGGAGGCGATGCTGACAGTGCTCTTCCTCCACTGTCTCTGGTAGACCAGGTCTGAGTCTAGACCGTATGCCTGGGCCAGGGAAAGGGCCTCCCCATACTCCTCATTATCTATCTGGAGAGACACACAAACCACCATCATCATCATCATCATCACCACTACTACTGTCTTCATCATCACCACCACCATCACCACCATCATCATTGTAATCACCACCATCATCATCACCTCTACTGTCTTCATCATCATCATCACCACCACCACCATCATCACCACTACTGTCTTCACCATCACCACCACCATCATCATCATCACCACTACTACTGTCTTCATCATCACCACCACCATCATCATCACCACTACTGTCTTCATCATCACCACCACCACCATCATTGTAATCACCACCATCATCATCACCTCTACTGTCTTCATCATCACCATCACCACCACCACCATCTAAAACTCTACTAGCCACTCAGAAGTGTTATCCAGCCAAAAGTTATTTCCTGCTAAAGTTACAGCAACAAAACAGATGAACAGGCGTTGTAAAGTTTCTAAAACAAAACATATTACTGAGAGAAATGTTCCCCTGCCCTTTTAAGGGCTGGAGGTTACCGTGGAGGTTACCGTGGTAACACGATTGGAGTCATGTTTGTGCCTGTGAGATGGAGTCTGACTAGTGAACGCGTTGTCTTCTCTTCTCTAGCAGGTGAAATTAAAAACGTAGAAAAACGACCTGGCTTGTGGAACAAAACAATGAGAACGGAAACACAAGGACAAAGTCTCACCAAAGTAGACTTTCGTTTTCAAGTAAATGACACTATATTTTATTACTGTGCACAGCACTTATTAAAACAAATCTTTCAGTCTGCTCTTCAGGTGCACACAGCCCCCAGCCAGGCAGTGTTGAGCTGGGAAAGGCTAGATAGGATTCCTAGTTCTTTTTCGATTTAATTGACCAACTATGAAACTAAACAGGCAGAAATACTTTGAAGACAGCTGCTACGGCATTTATTTTACTATAAATGTGATCATACTTGATGTTTTATTCACAAATATGAAAATGTGCCTTTGGTTACTTTGACTACTTGAGAATGTCAGTCGACCATTTTGTATTTTGAGAATGTCAGTCGGACATTTTGTATTTTGGGAATGTCAGTCGGCCATTTTGTATTTTGGGAATGTCCGTCGGCCATTTTGTATTTTGAGAATGTCAGTCAGCCATTTTGTATTTTGAGAATGTCAGTCAGCCATTTTGTATTTTGAGAATGTCAGTCAGCCATTTTGTATTTTGAGAATGTCAGTCAGCCATTTTGTATTTTGAGAATGTCAGTCGGCCATTTTGTATTTTGGGAATGTCCGTCGGCCATTTTGTATTTTGGGAATGGTGGTGGAGTGTACGTGAGCTTGGTGGTCATCGTCATGGTGACTTACCTTCCTTTGGTACAGCTCTTCAGGCGTGGTGGAGCGTAGGCTGACCAGACGGTAACTCTTGACGACGGTGCGGGGACGTTTCCGTGGCGGCGCGAAGCGTTCCATCTCGGTGACGTAGTACAGCCCCTGCTTCACGTAACCGGAGTAACGGGCCTTGGCTGACGACTCATCATCAGAGTCAGAGTCTCCTTCCTCACCCTCCTCATCCTCCGAAGCCACACCCCCCATGTTACTGTCCAGACGACCTCTCTTCTGTGCCAGACGCACTTCACACTGGGTGTGGGGGAGCAGGTGGCGGGAGAGGAGAGAAGGGGGCGAGAGAGGAGAGAAGGGGGGGGGGAGGAGAGAAGGGGGGAGAGAGGAGAGAAGGGGGGGGGGGGGAGCAGGGGGCGAGAGAGGAGAGAAGGGGGGGGGGGAAGGGGGAGAAGGGGGCGAGAGAAGGGGGGGAAGGGGGAGCGGGGGCGAGAGAGGAGAGAAGGGGGGGAGAGAGGAGAGAATGGGGGGGAGGAGAGAAGGGGGGGGAGAAGGGGGCGAGAGAGGAGAGAAGGGGGCGAGAGATAGGAGAGAAGGGGGCGAGAGAGGAGAGAAGGGGGGGGGGGAGAGGAGAGAAGGGGGGGAAGGGGGAGCAGGGGGCGAGAGAGGAGAGAAGGGGGCGAGAGGAGAGAAGGGGGGGGGGGGAGGAGAGAAGGGGGGAGAGAGGAGAGAAGGGGGGGGGGGAGCAGGGGGCGAGAGAGGAGAGAAGGGGGGGGGGAAGGGGGAGAAGGGGGCGAGAGAAGGGGGGGAAGGGGGAGCGGGGGCGAGAGAGGAGAGAAGGGGGGGAGAGAGGAGAGAAGGGGGGGAGAGAGGAGAGAATGGGGGGGAGGAGAGAAGGGGGGGGAGAAGGGGGCGAGAGAGGAGAGAAGGGGGCGAGAGATAGGAGAGAAGGGGGCGAGAGAGGAGAGAAGGGGGGGGGAGAGGAGAGAAGGGGGGGAAGGGGGAGCAGGGGGCGAGAGAGGAGAGAAGGGGGCAAGAGAGGAGAGAAGGGGGCGAGAGAGGAGAGTAGGGGGCGAGAGAGGAAAGAAGGGGGGGAGAGAGGAGAGAAGGGGGGGAAGGAGAGAAGGGGGGGAAGGGGGAGCAGGGGGCGAGAGAGGAGAGAAGGGGGGGGGAAGAGAGAGAAATAGTTGGCCATATTTAATGTGTGGTAGGCTGAGCTCTCTCTCCCTCACGGAAACACGAGCCAGTAAGATACATTTTCTTACAGCCAGTAAGAGACATTTTCTTACAGCCAGTAAGAGACATTTTCTTACAGCCAGTAAGAGACATTTTCTTACAGCCAGTAAGAGACATTTTCTTACAGCCAGTAAGAGACATTTTCTTACAGCCAGTAAGAGACATTTAACGTCTACATGATCTCTACAGATGGTAGCAGTCAAACAGAGGGACAAAGCACGAAGCTCCTTCATCCAGTGAATTTCAACGTGACCTGTAACGATGAGTCCAAATCCACTTAGTGTATTATATTATTGGTCGTGTTTCCCCCCAGAGTGGTGGCACATCGACCACTGACTGTGCTCTGACTGTCAACTGAAAAGCAAGCCGTTGACTAGATTATAGAAGGTGTGGAAACTGACTGAATAAAGTCCATCTATTCCTTTGCCGTTCATAAATCCTTGTCCTCGGTTTCCTTTCCTAAGAGATGAAGGCCATATTGTGACAGACAGCCATCCAACCCATCTCCTGCCAGCCTGCCCCTCCAGCCAGCCCTCCAACACGCCTTCCAGCCAGCCCTCCAACCCGCCTTCCAGCCAGCCCTCCAACCCCACTCGAGCCAGCCCTCCAACCCGCCTTCCAGCCAGCCCTCCAACCCGCCTTCCAGCCAGCCCTCCAACCCGCCTTCCAGCCAGCCATCCAACCCCACTCGAGCCAGCCCTCCAACCCCACTCGAGCCAGCCCTCCAACCCGCCTTCCAGCCAGCCCTCCAACCCGCCTTCCAGCCAGCCCTCCAACCCGCCTTCCAGCCAGCCCTCCAACCCCACTCGAGCCAGCCCTCCAACCCCACTCGAGCCAGCCCTCCAACCCCACTCGAGCCAGCCCTCCAACCCCACTCGAGCCAGCCCTCCAACCCCACTCAAGCCAGCCCTCCAACCCGCCTTCCAGGCTGCCCTCCAATCCCACTCCAGCCAGCCCTCCAACCCCACTCGAGCCAGCCCTCCAACCCGCCTTCCAGGCAGCCCTCCAACCCCACTCGAGCCAGCCCTCCAACCCGCCTTCCAGCCAGCCCTCCAACCCCACTCGAGCCAGCCCTCCAACCCGCCTTCCAGCCAGCCCTCCAACCCGCCTTCCAGCCAGCCCTCCAACCCGCCTTCCAGCCAGCCCTCCAACCCCACTCGAGCCAGCCCTCCAACCCCACTCGAGCCAGCCCTCCAACCCGCCTTCCAGCCAGTCCTCCAACCCCACTCGAGCCAGCCCTCCAACCCCACTCGAGCCAGCCCTCCAACCCCACTCGAGCCAGCCCTCCAACCCCACTCGAGCCAGCCCTCCAACCCCACTCGAGCCAGCCCTCCAACCCCACTCAAGCCAGCCCTCCAACCCGCCTTCCAGGCTGCCCTCCAATCCCACTCCAGCCAGCCCTCCAACCCCACTCGAGCCAGCCCTCCAACCCGCCTTCCAGGCAGCCCTCCAACCCCACTCGAGCCAGCCCTCCAACCCACCTTCCAGGCAGCACTCCAATCCCACTCCAGCCAGCCAACCCCTCTTCAGCCATCCTTCACCTCCCTCACTTGAGCCAGCCAGTCCTTGCCCCCTCCTCACAAACACCACAACCCCCTTCACCCCCCACTCCTTACCTCCAGACTGAGGAAGCCCCCGTCGTGGGCGGCGGTAACCCGTGGCGATGGCTGGAACCACTCACAGCTCTTTCCCAGGAGGTTCTGAAGGGTTCTAACAGAGGACACGGTCAGAGAACCAGAACACCGGGCCAAGATCAGCACGCAGTCTGACCACCAGGCCACCTCACACAGAGAGTAGTACTGCTCCTTGTCTGTGGAGAACACACACACACACACACACACACACATTATATTACACACACACTAACATAATACACACATTATACTACACACACTGACATAACAGTGACATAACAGTGACAGTCTGCCCCCCGGTGGCCAGAGACAGTCTGGCCAGAGACAGTCTGCCCTCCAACCCGCCTTCCAGCCAGCCCTCCAACCCCACTCGAGCCAGCCCTCCAACCCGCCCTCGAGCCAGCCCTCCAACCCGCCTTCCAGCCAGCCCTCCAACCCCACTCGAGCCAGCCCTCCAACCCGCCCTCGAGCCAGCCCTCCAACCCGCCCTCGAGCCAGCCCTCCAACCTGCCCTCGAGCCAGCCCTCCAACCCGCCCTCGAGCCAGCCCTCCAACCCGCCTTCCAGCCAGCCCTCCAACCCCACTCGAGCCAGCCTTCCAACCCGCGCTCGAGCCAGCCCTCCAACCCGCCCTCGAGCCAGCCCTCCAACCCGCCTTCCAGCCAGCCCTCCAACCCGCCTTCCAGCCAGCCCTCCAACCCCCGGTGGCCAGTGACAGTCTGCCCCCCCGGTCTGCCCCCCCCGTGGCCAGAGACAGTCTGCCCCCCGGTGGCCAGTGACAGTCTGCCCCCCCAGTGGCAGTCTGCCCCCCGGTGGCCAGTGGCAGTCTGCCCCCCGGTGGCCAGTGGCAGTCTGCCCCCCGGTGGCCAGTGGCAGTCTGCCCCCCGGTGGCCAGAGACAGTCTGGCAAGAGACAGTCTGCCCCCCGGTGGCCAGAGACAGTCTGCCCCCCGGTGGCCAGTGGCAGTCTGCCCCCCGGTGGCCAGAGACAGTCTGGCCAGAGACAGTCTGCCCCCCGGTGGCCAGTGACAGTCTGCCCCCCGGTGGCCAGTGACAGTCTGCCCCCTGGTGGCCAGTGACAGTCTGCCCTGCTACCTTTAATCTTCTTCCTCTTCTCCAGCGAAGTCTTCCATTCTGGGTTGATCTCCTCAAACCCTGGCTACAAAGATAGAGAGAGAGGGACAGAGAGAGAGAGAGAGAGAGAGACAGAGAGAGAGAGGGACAGAGAGAGAGAGAGAGAGAGAGGGACAGAGAGAGAGAGGGACAGAGAGAGAGAGAGAGAGAGAGAGGGACAGAGAGAGAGAGGTACAGAGAGAGAGAGGGACAGAGAGAGAGAGGGACAGAGAGAGAGAGGGACAGAGAGAGAGAGGGACAGAGAGAGAGAGAGAGAGAGAGGGACAGAGAGAGAGAGAGACAGAGAGAGAGGGACAGCGAGAGAGAGAGAGAGGGACAGAGAGAGAGAGAGAGAGGGACAGAGAGAGAGAGAGAGACAGAGAGAGAGACAGAGACACAGAGAGACAGAGAGAGAGAGACAGAGAGAGAGGGACAGAGAGAGAGAGACAGAGACACACAGAGAGAGAGAGACAGAGAGAGAGACAGAGAGAGAGACAGAGAGAGAGACAGAGAGAGAGACAGAAAGACAGAAAGAGAGAGAGAAAGAAGGGGGAAATAGACATTTTAAAATTCTTTGTGGATCTGTGTAATCTGAGGGAAATATGTGTCTCTAATATGGTCATATATTTGGCAGGAGGTTAGGAAGTGCAGCTCAGTTTCCACCTGAGTATTCTCTTGAGCCAGCTTCCCTTCAGTTTGAGTCAGTCACAGTGGTCAGGTATTCTGCCGCTGTGTCCTCTCTGTTTAGGGTCAGTCACAGTGTCCTCTCTGTTTAGGGTCAGTCACAGTGGTCAGGTATTCTGCCACTGTGTCCTCTCTGTTTAGGGTCAGTCACAGTGGTCCGGTATTCTGTCACTGTGTCCTCTCTGTTTAGGGTCAGTCACTGTGTACTCTCTGTTTAGGGTCAGTCACTGTGTCCTCTCTGTTTAGGGTCAGTCACAGTGGTCAGGTATTCTGCGCTGTGTACTCTCTGTTTAGGGTCAGTCACTGTGTACTCTCTGTTTAGGGTCAGTCACTGTGTCCTCTCTGTTTAGGGTCAGTCACAGTGGTCAGGTATTCTGCCACTGTGTACTCTCTGTGTAGGGTCAGTCACAGTGGTCAGGTATTCTGCCACTGTGTACTCTCTGTTTAGGGTCAGTCACAGTGGTCAGGTATTCTGCCGCTGTGTACTCTCTGTTTAGGGTCAGTCACTGTGTCCTCTCTGTTTAGGGCCAGTCACAGTGGTCAGGTATTCTGCCGCTGTGTACTCTCTGTTTAGGGTCAGTCACTGTGTACTCTCTGTTTAGGGTCAGTCACAGTGGTCAGGTATTCTGCCACTGTGTATTCTCTGTTTAGGGTCAGTCACAGTGGTCAGGTATTCTGCCACTGTGTCCTCTCTGTTTAGGGTCAGTCACAGTGGTCAGGTATTCTGCCACTGTGTCCTCTCTGTTTAGGGTCAGTCACTGTGTCCTCTCTGTTTAGGGTCAGTCACAGTGGTCAGGTATTCTGCTGCTGTGTCCTCTCTGTTTAGGGTCAGTCACAGTGTCCTCTCTGTTTAGGGTCAGTCACTGTGTCCTCTCTGTTTAGGGTCAGTCACTGTGTCCTCTCTGTTTAGGGTCAGTCACTGTGTCCTCTCTGTTTAGGGTCAGTCACTGTGTCCTCTCTGTTTAGGGTCAGTCACAGTGGTCAGGTATTCTGCCGCTGTGTACTCTCTGTTTAGGGTCAGTCACTGTGTCCTCTCTGTTTAGGGTCAGTCACAGTGGTCAGGTATTCTGCCGCTGTGTACTCTCTGTTTAGGGTCAGTCACAGTGGTCAGGTATTCTGCCACTGTGTACTCTCTGTTTAGGGTCAGTCACAGTGGTCAGGTATTCTGCCACTGTGTACTCTCTGTTTAGGGTCAGTCACAGTGGTCAGGTATTCTGCCACTGTGTACTCTCTGTTTAGGGTCAGTCACTGTGTCCTCTCTGTTTAGGGTCAGTCACAGTGGTCAGGTATTCTGTAACTGTGTCCTCTCTGTTTAGGGTCAGTCACTGTGTACTCTCTGTTTAGGGTCAGTCACAGTGGTCAGGTATTCTGCCACTGTGTACTCTCTGTTTAGGGTCAGTCACAGTGGTCAGGTATTCTGCCACTGTGTACTCTCTGTTTAGGGTCAGTCACTGTGTCCTCTCTGTTTAGGGTCAGTCACAGTGGTCAGGTATTCTGCTACTGTGTACTCTCTGTTTAGGGTCAGTCACAGTGGTCAGGTATTCTGCTACTGTGTACTCTCTGTTTAGGGTCAGTCACAGTGGTCAGGTATTCTGCTACTGTGTACTCTCTGTTTAGGGTCAGTCACAGTGGTCAGGTATTCTGCTACTGTGTACTCTCTGTTTAGGGTCAGTCACAGTGGTCAGGTATTCTGCCACTGTGTACTCTCTGTTTAGGGTCAGTCACAGTGGTCAGGTATTCTGCCACTGTGTACTCTCTGTTTAGGGTCAGTCACTGTGTCCTCTCTGTTTAGGGTCAGTCACTGTGTACTCTCTGTTTAGGGTCAGTCACAGTGGTCAGGTATTCTGCCACTGTGTACTCTCTGTTTAGGGTCAGTCACTGTGTCCTCTCTGTTTAGGGCCAGTCACAGTGGTCAGGTATTCTGCCGCTGTGTACTCTCTGTTTAGGGTCAGTCACTGTGTACTCTCTGTTTAGGGTCAGTCACAGTGGTCAGGTATTCTGCCACTGTGTATTCTCTGTTTAGGGTCAGTCACAGTGGTCAGGTATTCTGCCACTGTGTCCTCTCTGTTTAGGGTCAGTCACAGTGGTCAGGTATTCTGCCACTGTGTCCTCTCTGTTTAGGGTCAGTCACTGTGTCCTCTCTGTTTAGGGTCAGTCACAGTGGTCAGGTATTCTGCTGCTGTGTCCTCTCTGTTTAGGGTCAGTCACAGTGTCCTCTCTGTTTAGGGTCAGTCACTGTGTCCTCTCTGTTTAGGGTCAGTCACTGTGTCCTCTCTGTTTAGGGTCAGTCACTGTGTCCTCTCTGTTTAGGGTCAGTCACTGTGTCCTCTCTGTTTAGGGTCAGTCACAGTGGTCAGGTATTCTGCCGCTGTGTACTCTCTGTTTAGGGTCAGTCACTGTGTCCTCTCTGTTTAGGGTCAGTCACAGTGGTCAGGTATTCTGCCGCTGTGTACTCTCTGTTTAGGGTCAGTCACAGTGGTCAGGTATTCTGCCACTGTGTACTCTCTGTTTAGGGTCAGTCACAGTGGTCAGGTATTCTGCCACTGTGTACTCTCTGTTTAGGGTCAGTCACAGTGGTCAGGTATTCTGCCACTGTGTACTCTCTGTTTAGGGTCAGTCACTGTGTCCTCTCTGTTTAGGGTCAGTCACAGTGGTCAGGTATTCTGTAACTGTGTCCTCTCTGTTTAGGGTCAGTCACTGTGTACTCTCTGTTTAGGGTCAGTCACAGTGGTCAGGTATTCTGCCACTGTGTACTCTCTGTTTAGGGTCAGTCACAGTGGTCAGGTATTCTGCCACTGTGTACTCTCTGTTTAGGGTCAGTCACTGTGTCCTCTCTGTTTAGGGTCAGTCACAGTGGTCAGGTATTCTGCTACTGTGTACTCTCTGTTTAGGGTCAGTCACAGTGGTCAGGTATTCTGCTACTGTGTACTCTCTGTTTAGGGTCAGTCACAGTGGTCAGGTATTCTGCTACTGTGTACTCTCTGTTTAGGGTCAGTCACAGTGGTCAGGTATTCTGCTACTGTGTACTCTCTGTTTAGGGTCAGTCACAGTGGTCAGGTATTCTGCCACTGTGTACTCTCTGTTTAGGGTCAGTCACAGTGGTCAGGTATTCTGCCACTGTGTACTCTCTGTTTAGGGTCAGTCACTGTGTCCTCTCTGTTTAGGGTCAGTCACTGTGTACTCTCTGTTTAGGGTCAGTCACAGTGGTCAGGTATTCTGCCACTGTGTACTCTCTGTTTAGGGCCAAATAGCATTCTAGTTTGCTCTGTTTTTTTGTTAATTCTTTCCAATGTGTCAAGTAATTATCTTTTTGTTTTCTCATGATTTGGTTGGGTCTAATCGTGCTGCTGTCCTGGGGCTCTGTGGGGTGTGTTTGTGTTTGTGAACAGAGCCCCAGGACCAGCTTGCTTAGGGGACTCTTCTCCAGGTTCATCTCTCTGTAGGTGATGGCTTTGTTATGGAAAGTTTGGGAATCACTTCCTTTTAGGTGGTTGTCGAATTTAACGGCTTAATTCTGCTCTGCCTGCATTATTTGGTGTTTCACATTGTACAGTAGTCTAGCAGCAGACAGACTCTCTCTCAACCCAGTAGCAGACAGACTCTCTCTCAACCCAGTAGCAGACATACCCTCTCCTAGCCTCTCTCCCAACCCAGTAGCAGACAGACTCTCTCCTAGCCTCTCTCTCAACCCAGTAGCAGACATACCCTCTCCTAGCCTCTCTCCCAACCCAGTAGCAGACATACCCTCTCCTAGCCTCTCTCCCAACCCAGTAGCAGACAGACTCTCTCCTAGCCTCTCTCCCAACCCAGTAGCAGACAGACTCTCTCCTAGCCTCTCTCTCAACCCAGTAGCAGACATACCCTCTCCTAGCCTCTCTCCCAACCCAGTAGCAGACATACCCTCTCCTAGCCTCTCTCCCAACCCAGTAGCAGACATACCCTCTCCTAGCCTCTCTCCCAACCCAGTAGCAGACAGACTCTCTCCTAGCCTCACTCTCAACCCAGTAGCAGACATACCCTCTCCTAGCCTCTCTCCCAACCCAGTAGCAGACATACCCTCTCCTAGCCTCTCTCTCAACCCAGTAGCAGACAGACTCTCTCCTAGCCTCTCTCCCAACCCAGTAGCAGACAGACTCTCTCCTAGCCTCTCTCTCAACCCAGTAGCAGACATACCCTCTCCTAGCCTCTCTCTCAACCCAGTAGCAGACATACCCTCTCCTAGCCTCTCTCTCAACCCAGTAGCAGACAGACTCTCTCCTAGCCTCTCTCCCAACCCAGTAGCAGACAGACTCTCTCCTAGCCTCTCTCTCAACCCAGTAGCAGACAGACCCTCTCCTAGCCTCTCTCTCAACCCAACTCACACACACACACACACAATTACCTGTAGTTGTTGATCCCAGGAGACTGTCTGTCTGAGAGAGGGGAGGTCCCATACAGACAGACGTCCAGAGAAATGGATGACGGCCAGGAGCGTCCCGTCAGGAGACAGACTCAAACGAAACACACCGTCCTGCACACCGAGTTACACAAACACAGAGTTAGAGAGAGCGAGGAGAGAGAGAGTGAGAGTGAGAGAGTTAGATAAGCCAGGAGGGAGAGGGAATGAGGGACGAGAGAGGCACCTGTTCATTGTTGTGTCTCGAGAAGAGTCTGAAGCTGGGGACAGTGAAGAACCCTTTCTTCTGGTTCTAAATGACAGAGAGAGACCAGGTTACAATACAATGGGTGTCTAAATGACAGAGAGAGACCAGGTTACAATACAATGGGTGTCTAAATGACAGAGAGACCAGGTTACAATACAATGGGTGTCTAAATGACAGAGAGACCAGGTTACAATACAATGGGTGTCTAAATGACAGAGAGAGACCAGGTTACAATACAATGGGTGTCTAAATG